>NC_052633.1:20184962-20384962 GCF_016161935.1 Mauremys reevesii
TCCTATTAGTATTTCTGACTCTGAAACCAGTCCCCTGCTGTCAGTCAGGATTTTGCAATTGGCATGTGGAGAGGAGCACACCTTGGCACTTTCATTAAGCCGAGAAATATGGGCATGGGGAAGTGGCTGTCAGCTAGGTCTCATAACAACTACTTTCCCAGTGACCAAGCCACAAAAGGTAGAACACCTGGCAGGACGCGTTGTGCTCCAAGTTTCCTGTGGAGCCTACCACAGCCTGGCTCTTGTACAATGTCTCCCTGCACAGGACATGAAACCTATCCCAGAGAGATGCAACCATTGCAGCCAGCTCCTTATTACGATGACAGATAAAGAAGACCATGTAATCATATCGGATAGTCACTGCTGCCCATTAGGTGTGGCACTGGCTGACTCACAATCAGAAAACCATGTCTCCTGCTCCTCATTGGAGACTCTTGAGGGGAAAAGTGCTACAGGTAGCCAAAGTGAGGATTGTCAGAAAACCTTTGTGGAAGATGAGCCAGCTGCTTCAGAATCAGAGATGACAAGTGTGCTTTCTAACAATGATGGACAGGAAGATAGTGGTATTTCCAGTCCTGGAAATGTTTTGTTTCCTGACAAAAAAGCGGTAAAAGAATACTTGGAGAATCTGTCAGATGACCCATTAAATGACAGCCAGGAGAAAAGCATCAGTACGGAACGTGAACAGGTACCAACCATCACTGGTCTATACTTTTTTCTCTTAATATTTATACTGTATTCATGAAATCCTGTAATGTGCTCATGAAAACTAAAGGATTCTCAATATTAACATAATTTTGAAGCTATAGCTACAATTCTGGAGTTATCACAGTGTTTCTTTCACAGTTTTAGGAATCAAACCCAGATACAGAAGTGATTTTTGGACTGAGAGTAGAATTGTCATCATGTTTGTTCAGTCCTGGGCCTTTATATGAGCAGCCTTGCCAGATAGTTCTCTAGTTGTGTGCTGTGGACTGTGCAGTGGTGAGAACCCAGTAAAACCCATTTCCCATTCCCTTCTCTAGTGCCTTAGGATATATTGCTATAATGTTCAGCTAGATTGGGGGGGTCTCAAACTCAAATGACCACAAGGGCCACGTGAGGACTAGTGCATTGACCCGAGGGCCACATCACTGACACACACCCCTCACTGCCTCTGGCCCCGCCCCCACTCCACCCCTTCCATTAGGCCTCTCCTCTTCCCACCCCTTCCCTGCCCCAGGGGTGCAGGTGTGCAGGGTGTGGCAGAGGGCTCAGGGCAGGGAGTTGGGATGCAGGAGGGGTGTGGGATGCGGCAGGGGCTCAGGGCAGGGAGTTGGGGTGTGAGGTGCAAGACGGTGAGGGGTGCGGCACAGGGTTGGGGTGCAGGGTACAGCAGGTGGCTCAGGGCAGGGAGTGCAGGAGGGGTGTGGTTTGTGGCAGGGGTTTCAGGGCAATGAGTTGGGGTGCAGGAGGGGTTCAGGGTGCGAGCTCCAGCCTGGCGCCGCTTACCTAGAGCGGCTCCAGGGTGGCAGCGGTGCGTACTGGGGCCAGGGCAGGCTCCCTGCCTGCCTGCCCTGGCCCCGCACCACTCCATTCCAGGAAGCAGCTGGAATCATGTCCCTGCAGCCCCTGGGGGAGCGAGGGGGCCTCAGGGTTCCGTGCATCTGCTGCTCTTGCCGCTCCTCCAGGTACCTCCCACGAAATTCCCATTGGCCACGGTTCCCTGTTCCTGGCCAATGGGAGCTGGGCGGGGGTGCCTGGAAGGAGGCAATGCAGGAGCCCTCTGCCTCCTCCCCCCCCCCGACCGAAGGAGCGTGCTGGCAGCTGCTTCAGAGAGTGGCACGGGGCTTGCAGCAGCACAGGGGAGCGGTGGGAGCTTGGCGGGCCACACACAAGAGCCTCGTGGGCCGCATGTTTGAGACCCCTGAGCTAGATCAATATTCTGGGATTTGGCCAGCTGGTATAATACTTGCCTTCCTATGAAGAGAGAGACCCTCATCACCCTCACAATTTTGTCTGATTCTTCTTGAATCAAGCTAAGGATTTTAGCTGGATAGTTATCTTTTTATTGAAGTAGAAGGATCCACATTTTTTTTCCCTATTTGCCCCACTTTGGGAGACCTCACCAACAGTGTAATGAGTGGTGAATTAATCTTCCACGTGTCAAACTTATGTTATGACTGTTGGAAGACAGCAGTAATCAGCAGACCTTTTAGTAGCCATCGGAAGGGAAACTCTTGATTTGACTTATCGAATCTGCTAAAATGTGTTGCTATTTTGGAGGGTTAGGGGAAGAGGAAAGGTAGTATGTGTAAAGAAACCACCAATTTCAAACTTTTTGCCTATATGTCATCTCTCAAACTATGAAATAATCACTTGGTTGACTTAAGACTATTTAAGTGATGTAATATGTAGATTATTCTGTAGAAGACCACACCAGATTTCTGTCCAGCAGTGTTGTCTCCCCATCCCTACCCAAGTTCTGTCCAACTAGATAACTTTATGCTAGGGAAGTTTGTTTTTGCTAGGAAAATCCTTTGTACTGCTAATGGCATCTCACTGTACAAGCAGCATGATGGTTTCACAGCTGAACTTGGAAAATTACTGCAGTAGCTGCAGATACTATGTGTGAATCAGTTTCTTAAGCTTATCTTTTGTAAGTATGTGGGATTTCTTCTAGAGAGGCCAGTTCCATACTCCCACACTGTTGGATTTTGGCAGTCAAGGAAGAGGAGGTGGTAAAAGTAAAACAACTTTTTATTTTCAACAGTTGTGGACTCCTCTGAGGAGTAGAAAACAAGTAGTCTCCTGCTCATTTCCTTCTCTTCCCCCTCCTGCTCCCCCAAATATTTCTGAAAATACTTTCTCATGCACAGTTCCCATAAATACAGTATAGTATTACCTCAAAGCCTTGAAGACTCAACTGAATCTTAACACCATGCAATATATGGATGCTGTTTTGAAGAGGAAAGATAAGCACGGAAGGTGATTGTGTAATGTTTCACTTACAGTGGCAGTTAGAGGTTTTCCCTCTTGATATAGCTTCCGTACACAAATGGACTGTATCTTTCTGGTTTGCTTGGCAGTGTTTGTAGCCTGCTAGTTTATCCTTACTGTCACAGTTCAGGGCAACTGCACCTGTATTCCCCCTTTATGGTCCACCATGGTCATTCACTCTAGGCTCCCAGCTCCTTAGTTTTCTCCTCTCTTGGGAAAAGGTTTGCATTTCTCTCTCCCTCCTTACTGGGTTTTTTGCAGGCTGAACCATTCCTTGTCTATACTCTGAGTTCCCTAGCAAGTCAGACTGCCTAAGCAGGCCTGCTTTGCTTTCACCTCAGAAGCTATCAACAGCATAATTACCCACTGTTAGAAGTTGCCACAGAGCCTTTCCTAAGCAAGCATATTTATCCTGAAGGTGAAATTATTAGAGAGAGAACATATTAAGTTCTTTTATCTGCATGCTAGTAAGCTTACCAGAGATCACTCCGCTGCAACCAGGGCTCTAGCAGATGGTAAGTCCCTAAAACCCCATGAAGGAGTTTTTCTGTGGTTACACATTCATAACATCTTTTGCTCAGAGCAAGAACCTCCATGAATCTGAGAGTCACTCCTTTAGACAGGTTGGGCCTTTGATCTTGGGATCCTTGGAACAGGTAATTAGCAGACAGTGGGGTTCTCCTCAAGGTGTACCTTTAAAAGGTTGGGGTCTGAAGGTTAGAATTTGCATTCCCTCCCTCCTGAGTATTTCCTCAGGAAACCCACTCAACTAAAAGTTCATTCTTCTCTGGTACATTTGTTTAAAAGAGTCCTTTGAAGCTCATAACACTTCTCAGGGTTTACATTAGTCATATCTGTCTTTTCCCCTTCCAGACATTGTATACAATCCCACAATAATACATAAACATTTATGTTTTTAGTACAGTACTCTCCTAAAATCTTAAACTTAATTCAGTAAAGTTTGTCCACAATATTGCAGGAAATTGTCACATCTGTCGTACTTGTATTTCATAAATAAGAATTATTCCAGTATCCCTTAGTCTTCCTTATTCACAAGGAAGATGTCAAAAGGATCCCTTTTTACAGGGAGGCTATAGGCAGCCTTGTATTAAGGGACCTATATGAAGAAGGGAAATGGGGTTTACTGCCTTTTGTATTTGATATCTGTCAATAGCTTGAAAGCAGTGTTTTTGATAGTGCTTCAGTATACTGCTTTTTATATAGTGGCTGGTTCTAATTGGCTGATTATAACAGTAAACTTTAGATGACTGTCCTCTAATCTATACCAGAGTAATAAGTTCTGAGGTCTGCCTGAAGAAGCCTCTCTGGTACATTCCTGCTTATGATACTGCTGTCTGTATAAAGCTTTATTAACAATTTTTAACTAGATGTCTGTTTGTCAGTATGAGCAAAGTTAATCATTTGTTTTCTTTTGATAAGCTTTCCCAACTGTCTGCTCATAAAGGTGGCATGTTTGATGATATACTGTAGTCAACAGCAGAGACTTGAATTTAAAGTTTTATAATCCCAGAATTTAACCCCTCTTTTTATATTTGTTTGCAACGACCCTAGTTATTCTATTTTTTCAAAACATGCATTCTTCTCTTAAACAAACAAACAAACACCACTGTCCCAGCACGAATTAACAACCCTTCACTGCCAAACCAATATGAAATAGAGAACCTGTTTTATACAGAAACAGGTACTGGTTTCCAGCTTCCAGCTATAAAGGGTTATTATGAAGTGTAGACTTAAACTACTAAAAAGTTTAACAGTGTCTGATAAATGCAACAGAGGGGGTAAGAATACTAGATTTATTTAAGGTCACGCTATTGCCCTGGGTTGGGAATTTATGATAGGTTTAATTGATTTCTCTTTCTGTTTTTAGCCTTCTCAAGAAGAAGAACTCACTGCTTGTCTCCCCGGTCCTCCAGGTGTAAGTACATCTGCCTTGAACAGCTTGGTGGTCTCTTGTGCATCAGCAGTTGGTGTCAGAGTTGCAGCTACATATGAAGCTGGGGCATTGTCTCTGAAGAAAGTAATGAACTTCTATGGCACAACTCCAGGTGAACTAGGTTCTCAGTCTGGTAGTCCTTCCCCAGGTCCTGAGGGGCTGAAGGACACTCGGGAAGAGCAAGTCAAACTGGAATCAATGCAAGGAAAGAAGAGTTCTAGCCTAGTGGATATTCGAGAAGAGGAATCTGAAGGAGTCAGTCGAAGACTTTCCCTGCCTGGCTTGTTGTCCCAAGGTAAGATAGTGACTAGGAGGAACCAAGAGGCCAGGGAGAGTTAATGTAGTGTGGTAATTACTAGTTGTGTGTCTTACTTAACAATATTACCTATAGTATGAACACAGATTCAAACCCCCTGCTGAGATGTGTGTAAGGAACAGTCCTTCAGACCTTGTTGAATGTGGAGAGAGAGGGGAGAAGACTAGTGGAAAATGCATGCTATTTGAGCAAGACAAAGGACTGTTCTTTAACCTTAAAATAAGGATTATCCCAAACCCATTGTGGTGCCACTTTTGGTGATATGGATGGATGTTCATTACAAAAGGGACTGGTAACCACCAACTCACTTCATGTAGGCTGCATAACAGATGTCAGTTGGTCTGACCCTCTGTCACTACTACTCTTGATTGGTTTGGAGCCAATGGTTTAGAAAAATTCCCTGTCCCATTACCAAACTTCTCAGCCAGTCTCCTTCTTTCTTGCTTTTAATGTTCTGAATATGCAAGTAGTTTGTGTAACACACAGTGGTAAGGCTGAGTTCAGTGACACTCTTTCCAAGCTGAGAGAAATTATCGGAAGATGTATGATCTCTACAGGGTAGTTTTTCTTTCAGGAAAAATACCTTATTGGCAGTGAATGTCACAGGTCATATTCACTTCAGTGTAATTGCATACTTTGCGTTTACAGCTATTGAAAGGAAATAATGGGTAAACTCTGTTTAATACCTAGATCTGTATTGGCATATATGCTGTTACAGCTGCCTTCAACTATGTACCTTTTTGCTCTACAGCATTACTAAATCTTAAGTAAAATACCTAAGAGGAAGCTTTATCAGTGAAGTCAAGTGACTCAGTATAATGGTACCCATATCATATAATACACTAGCTCTGTGTAAATGCTGTGTTTAATTTAAAATAGGGATAAACTAGTGTTGTCTATCTTAGTTTCTGTGTGGGGCTTTTTTAAAAAAGAAAACTGATTCTAGTTTCTCCTGGTCTGCTTCTAGTTTCTCCAAGGCTCCTAAGAAAAGTAGGACGGGCGAAAATGAGGACAGTGGCTCTGACCCCAACCTATAGTGGAGAGGCTGATGCACTTCTCCCATCTTTAAGGACTGAGGTGTGGAGCTGGGGGAAAGGGAAGGAAGGACAGTTAGGACACGGTGATGTCCTGCCAAGGTAAGATTTCAGTGGCAAAAAGCTAATCTTACCCCATGGGACAACGGGAGTTTTTGGGTGCTCAAAACTCTTGAAAGTCTGTCAACTACCTGAATATAGTCTTAAGACCCCAAAGGTAGGCTCCTGTTCTTGAAAATCTTGGTTTTAACTATTACCACTAATGTCAGAGGAGCGGCTCAGTAGCCTTCTCCTGATGACTAAGCTAGTTTATCACCAAAGAGCTTTGTGATCTCTGGTGCTGTGATGCATGTTTGTTCTGTTTCAAAAATATACAAAATATTTTATATTCGGTGTTCCCTGCCTCTTATGTTTCATGCTGAGTACCCCTGATTCCGTTTTTGTGCTGGGTGTTACAGGCTTCAACCATTATGTGTAAAAAGTCTGGACAGCAAAGAAGTGATACAACTGTCGGCTGGTGGCCACCATTCCTTGGCACTCACTGCCAAATCACAGGTATGAGGATAACGGTCACTATTATCATGCATCCACAGCATAGTTGTCTTGTTTGCTGTTTTCTGGATTGGTCTTTATTTTATGTGCTTCCAAGCTCTCTCTTCTTATGTGGAATGAGAGTCTTGAGTGGTGTGCATGATGATTTTTTTTATTGTTTTTGCATTAACTTTGTGCGTTTTCTATGAGCATGTGTCCTTGCTGCTATGCTTACAAGAATGTAATAGTTTGAGTGTGGTTACCTCTCTCCTCCCCACACACATACACACAGATGAGGAAATGTAAGTAGGAAGAGAGTGGAAATAAGGAAGCACTTCCTTTGGAGAACTTGCATCTCCCTAAATTTCTCTTCAGCTGCCCCTTCAAATATAGATTTTTATTTTTTTGTTTACAATTTTTATCCATAGTGGTGATATATTTATAATATATAAGTGTAGTGTTTATAAATGCTGTTTGTCACGCTGGATTTATTACTGTGTACTCTGTGCATGCAAACTATATTTTTTTCCCCCATGTTTTTACACAGGTATATTCGTGGGGTAGTAACACCTTTGGCCAGCTTGGTCACTTACATTCTCCAACTACTGTCCCTCGCCTTGCAAAGGTACTGTCTTATTTCTCAATTCCATATCTGTTTGATAATACAGGCTCCTCCCAGAGCAGAGTCTTAAGGAACTTTGAAAAACTGTCTGACCTTCTTTCATTAAAATACCCCCACAAAAAGCTTTTGGCACTGCTCTAAAGTTGCAAAACTTTTTGGTTTCCATTGTTACCCTGATCTTCAGATGATCCCATGATAACTGGCAGCAGTGTTATTTAAAGAGGCACTGTTAATATAAAAAACATCACTTTTACATGAAGTTAGTCTCTACTGAATTATTTTAAAAAATTGTGACATGGAGTTACAAACAGAGAAAGTTATCTTACGTTTCTTTCAAACAAGTTTCCTTTCTGTTAAGTTTCCTCTTTCACATTCTTAATGCTCCAGTGTTCTGACTTTAAATCCTTATTTGTTTAGAAACAAAAATTTCCAACATGTTTAGTCTTAGATTTTGTAAAGTGTCTTTTTAAAAATATATCTACCTCTTTGCGCAAATCTAAGATGATACTATTCCTTGAAAGATAATTTTCAGATCTGGTGTTGATAGCATAACTTGTCTCTCCCCAGTTATTCATCTTTCTCCCTCAAAGTTCTGGTAATTCTCAGACTATAACCTTAGTTAAAGCTGTTCATTCATTTTATCCTAATCACCTAATTACCATTTTTGTCATTTTGTCTATATATTTCTGGAGATGTTAGTCATGCCTTACACAAGAATCAGTTTGTTGTGATCAGCTTTAGAAGCAAATTCTTTGATCAGATATGTGTATCCAAATGATGAGTTTAGGTTCAACTAAACCAGTGGTTTTCAACCAGGTGTTTGGATCCCCTGGGGGGCCGCAAGAGGTTTCAGTGGGTCCGCAAAACAGGGCCAACATTAGACTCGCTGGGGCCCAGGGTAGAAAGCTGAAGCCTCACTGCATAGTGCTGAAGCCCAGGGCCCTGAGCCCCACCACCTGGGGCTGAAGCCAAAGCCTGAGAAATGTAGCTTGGTGGGGCGGGAGGGACACCCTGTGGCGTGGCCCCGGGCAATTGCCCGGCTTACTTCCCCCTAACACCAGTGCTGACTTTTATATTCAGAAAACCAGTTGTTGTCGCACAGGTGGGCTGTGGAGTTTTTATAGCATGTTGTGGTTGTGGGGCCTCAGAAAGAGAGAGGTTGAGAACCCCTGAACTAAACCACTTGTCTGTGCCCTTAGTTGTTTAATTCAGCCAGGCAAACATCAGCCACACGACTAGGAAAGTTCTGCAGCTCCCCTACAAACTAGTAGATAGGAACTTAAATGGCTGTCTCTTATGCTGTTGGAATTTATATAGAGAGCAGCATCTGAACCATCTCCATATTTGTCTGTCTGCTTTTAAATTACAAAGCAGATTAATTTTACAAAGCATCAGGCATGGTGTACAAGGATTGAGACATGCCACGTTTTCAACAAGACACAGGCATTTTACTTGTTAAGGAGACCAATGTCCATCTAAAGAATGTCAGTCCTTGCAGGATTCTTATGGGTGCTCAGCCTTCTTACTTTTGTGTAGAAACAGCTCTTGTGTGAGGTTGAGGCTCCCTTCTCTGATAAGTGGTGGATACTATTCTTTTCCTCCCCCACCCCCCCCGCCCTCCAAACTACAGGTGTGTGATGATAGTGGAGTCTGGAGCACAGCAGCAGGACCAGAGTATTCCCTCTTCTTAGTGGATGGAGAAGATTTCCAGCCTGGATTATATTACAGTGGTCGAGAGGAGACTAGGGAAAATAATTCACCCGGAAACAACTGCACTAAGAGTCCAACTCTGTTGCTAGCCTGTAGTAAGGTGAGTACTACTTGTTCCTTCTGTTTGGCTTAGATAGTACTGATGCTTTCTTGAGATGGCTCAGTGTTTCTTCCAAGAAGATCTTTAAGATTTAACTAAATGGGAATTAAAAGTAGAGATCTGAAACATTGTCACTATATGTAGCTGAAACTGAGTTAGTATTGGTGGAGCTCCACAGTAAGTCATAAGAGCTCACGGTGACCTTTATAGTGAGGCATTCTGCTTTATAGAATCATTAGTTAACTGATTGAGTAGGAGTAGTATTGCAGTGCTAATTATGGTGTCTACACTGAATTGTATCATCAAGGCTGCAATACTACTCCTACTCTATCAGTTAACTCTTGTCTTCCACATCAGAAAGGGAGCTGATTGATATAGCTCTGAAAAAATGAGAAAAATGGAACAGTGTGCCTCCCAAACATTGAAAAAGAGGAAAAAATCATCTTTTTTTCTACTAAGGAGAAATTGTTTGTTTGAGGGTGGAATGTGGTGTGTATGCATGAAGAAACTGAGGGAAAGCTAAATCTAAAACATTTTGCAATTTGAAAGTAGCTGAATTCATGGTCAGAATCTCTTGTATGAGTGACAGCTGCATGAGTTAAGGGTAATCTCTTTTTTTCTCCTAGGCCCTTTTGACACTTGTAAAATTACCAGTGGTTGACAGTGGATGTTAAATATGGGTTCCTCACTTCCTCCTTTCCGTCATTCTCCAATCAGAAAGCATTGAAAATGGGTTGGTTGCTAGCATAGATGGGTGGGGAAGAAGGGGAACCAGATAGCTCACTCTCATTAGTTGACAGTGGATAACTTTCCTAGTATTAGATACGCTCTTGGACATCAAATTATTTAGTACCAGAAAAGATCCTAATCTGCCAGTCTAGGTTTTTATACTGTGCTCATCACCTTAGGTTACTTCTCATTTTGCATTAGGATACTATGTTAAAGCAGTTTCTATTTTCTTTTCTTTTCTTTCAGTTAGGGTACATAAGCAGCGTGACAGCAGGTGGGGACGACTGTTTGGCCTTGGTGGACAGAAACATTATGGGATATATTGCAAGCTTGCATGAGTTGGCTTCCACAGAGAGAAAGTTCTATTGCAAACTGAGTGAGATCAAATCTCAGGTCCTCAGACCCCTTCTAGGTTTAGGTAAGATAATGCCTTGAATCCTTCACTCTGTGTGTGGGGGGAGGGGGGAAGGATTGGGGACCCCAGTTAGTCTGAAGATATTCACTAGGTCATAACATTCTTTGAAATAAAAAATTCTAATAGCAGATTAAGTGCCTGGATTAATTCCCGTTATCAATATACCCGTTACTGTTCTTTTGGAAATGTATGTTATATTGCTTTCTTATTTCTTACAGATAACTTGGGCACTGCAACTACAGTCCAGCAGTTGCAGGATATGGCAAGCAGGTTCAGCAAGCTGTGTTATCTGATTGGTCAACATGGAGCCTCTCTGAGTAGTTTTCTTCATGGAATAAAGGAGGCAAAGAGCTTGGCCATCCTGAAGCATTCTAGTCTCTTCTTGGACAGTTATACAGAGCAAGTATTAAAATCTGTCTCATACTGAGTGTCTGCAGGTTTATTCTGTAGAGCAGAATATCTCTGTAATCAGAGAAGAATAGATCATAAGGAGACTGGCATAAGGAAACCTCAGTTGCCAAGCATCATGCTAATGTTCTGCAAATTTAATATCTTGCAATATAAGGGCTGTTCTACACTGAAAACTTACATTGGCATTGCTACCTGTCTCAAGAATGTGAAAAATCCACACCCTTCAGAAATGTAGCTATGCCAACCTAAACCCTGATGTATTCTGTGCTAGGTCAATGGAAGAATTCTGTTGACCTAACTACCACCTCTTGTGGAGCTAGATTAGCTACAGCAACGGGAGCACAGCTGTACCGCTGCAGTTGTGCCACTGTAGCATTTTAAGCATAGATAAACCCTAACTCAAATAATTTGCAATAAGATTTTTTTCCCTTAAAGAGCCCTCCATGTGTTTTAAAAACTACAGATTTTTAAGTCCTTTGTCTATAGAGTGTCCTAGACCTTTTTGATGCTTAAAAAGAAAAATGTAGTGGTTCACTTATTCACATTTGATTGGCTGCTGCACATACATCTGCAGGAAGTAATATTGCAAAAAAGTTTATTACAGAACAATGTATCTCTGGCGTCAATATAATATATATAATATTTATATATATATATATATATATATATATATATATATATATATATATATATATATATATAATATATATAATATTTATAATATACTATAAAGGGGTTTACCGGTTTAATCTGAATGCCCCCTTTTTTTGGAGATAATTCAGTCTCAAAGAGGCAATTATGCAAATACTTGTGTAAGTTGCCCAGTACAAGAGCAATACTTAACTATGTACACACATTTTGAAAACTAGCTACAAACTTCTATCCAAAAGCTGGAGCCATTCTAGTTTCTAGAATAATTACTTTAAAATATCCTAGCCCCTTTTTCTTCCTTCCCAAGGCACTAATTGCCATGGTGTCCACCATATAACAATTAAAGATTGCAAACTTAGTGCTATCTTCTGTATTTGAATTAATATATTTTAAAACAAAAATAATTGGAATAACCAGTTTTTCCCTCTCTTGATGTCTGAGATGACAATTTTCATGTTTCTGTCTGCAACAGTAAATGGCACTTGGTTTCTCTTAATGAGCTGAACTGACAATACCAGCAGATATAGGTTTTTTTTGCTCAGCAAAAAATAACACACAAAAAACCCCAAACCCCATCATGCATAAGTACATCCCATGAGTTATTCAGCAACAGACATCTCCCCACCATCTCTGTTCCTGTCTGTTCCAGATACAACTTTTCCTGTGACTTGGTTTCCAGAGCTGGTTCTTACTCTTAGTTAGTTTTTTATGTAGTTTATGTAATGTGCTTCCCACATTATTGGTGACTAAAAGGGGGTGCTGCTTCTGGCAGGGTGGGTTTTCTTGATTTCTCTCTCTATTTTTCCTTCTCATCTGAGATCTCTGCATATTCTTTCTTAGTCTCCTCTTGTTTTTCACCTCCTGTCTGCTGCTGTTTTTCATCACTGCTGTCTTTCTCTCCAACTCCTTAATGCTTTCCTTCATCCTCCTCTGCATATTTCTCCATCCATTCTACTCTCTATAGGTTCTTATACTTCACTCGTCATGGTCGTATCTGAGTGCCTTCTTGTAGTGCATTAAGCAATGTGGCTAGTATCTGTCGTGTTCTGTCAACTTCTCTCCAGGTGGAGAAGTGTGCTGTGGAGTGTTTTTGTTTGGGAATTTATTTTTAATCTATAAAAATAGGGTTAAACACATGTTGCCATATATTCATGTTGGAAAAGGCTAGGTCAAAGGTGTGCGCCTTGCACTGAGAGCAGACGTGGTGAAGTTTGTGATGGTCCTTTGTTCCGATGGGAATCTCTCCTGTGGCTCCAGACACTACGAACTTGTTACTTCCCAGCCAGTCTTTCTATGCTACCTTCGTAAAGCCATTTTCTATCTTTTCCTATAGGGAGTCCTTTTTAATCTAGATATTAAAATATAAAGTGCTGTTCTGTAGACACTTTCTTCCTGTGCCCGCTGCACTGTTTATACAGTTTAGTGTTACTGGCTGTTGCGGTGGAAACATTGAACCTGAACTGATGTTAACATCTCTGAAAGTGCATTGATTTGTGATATTTTTTTCCCAAGTCTACAGATTCAGTTTCTGATCTGAGGTTTGAAAGAGACCTTTAAACTCTTTCGAGTTGTCCTTGATCGTTATACTACAGCATTGCCAATAGTGACACTTTTGCCATTATAAGTATGACAGACATGGTAAAGTGGGGCTAGCCTGTTGTCAGGCAGATTCAGAGGTAAGGACCAATTACTCTGGCTTCAGTTTAAATCCTATCTTCTTGGTTCCTTGCCATATTGTTCTCTCTCTCACACACTCACACAGCAGGACCTGGCTACCTTCAGGCCTCCCACTTTTCAGAGCATAAATAACAGCAATTTTACCCCCTAAAAGGGGCATATCTGGCAACTTGCTTATATTGCTAAATTAGCTTTTAGGGGTCTTCTGATAATTAGCACCTTCTTTTCTGAAGCACCTTAGCAGAGCTCCTTCATTTCTAGGTAGAATCGCCAAATGACTGAGAGAACCAATTATAAAATTAAGAGGCTCGAACAGTACCTCAAGAAGTGGACACATTGAATACTCCACTTATATATTGAGGGGAACTTGTGCCTTTTTTTAAAAGTAGTGCAGTCAAAGCAGCAGAGCTAGAGATAACCTCCCTCTCAGCCTGGCATCACCCAAGTTAGAGAACTTAGTCCTCTTCAGCCCCTCAGACTACCAATACAAAAGATGTTTTAACAGCTTTTCTACCCTTACTCCTCCACCCACACAACAGAAAAGCAAAGCTGGATTTTATACCTCACAAAACTGTTGATTATGGCAGACACTTCTGTGGCGGTATCTCTTGCAGTTGGTGAGAAAACAAAGATTCAGCGTATTCAGGAAGGTTACAGTTACTTCAGAGGCCTCAGGTATATATTTGTCTTTGGGGAAACAGGGAAGGTTTGTGTCAGTGAAGACCTTCTTACTGCCTCACCTCCTTTCTTAAAGGCTTTTCTAAACATAAAAGTTATATTGCTGTAACTATATTGTTTTTTTTTTTAAACCAAAGAAATGGTTGTTATACTGCTAAAAGTCTTAATTGTAGACCAAGCCTAATTATTTATATAGTTTTGCCTTCCCCTTATATATAATGCTTTGATGTGTGAAGACCTGTGGAGCTCTTTAAAAATCTGCTTGGTGTGTGTGGTGGGTTTTTTTTTGTTCTGTTTTGTTTTTTCTCAATAGAAATCTCAGCAATGTTGTCTTTAACGAAGATATTCTTTGTTCCAAATGTTCATTGGGTACTGATGTTACACCCATTTTAAAAAAAACAGTTCAAAATAGTAAGATTAAAAATGCCTTTCCTCTCAATTCCTGTGATATCATAAGTTGATCAGTTCTTCAGTCACCATAGAATCTCCTGTGATTGACACAATCTGACTTTCTCATTTGTCCCGTGGGGGTGAGGAGAAATCCTTTCAAGTTTTCTTTATAAAAGGTACACGCTCAGGTTATTTTTCTTTCCAGGTGACTTTTTAACCTTTACTTATGCTTCCAAGGTAGGGCTTGTCATTCTGCGTTCAGATATAAATCCCCAGGTTCCTATCTCTGATCCTCAGGAAAACCAAAACTGTCCTCACTGATCTGGATGAATATTTTTGTCTAGCTGCACAGAAATGGAATTTCTCCTTGACTTTAGAACTGTACATCTCTAAACATAAAGAAAGAAGCCCAAGAATTTGATTTTTTTTTGTTTTTGTTTTTGTTTAAAGCAGTCTCTCGTTTTTTAGTTCATCTTCTTTTTCCTCTCCGGAAAACAGTGTCTAGCAAGGCACTAGTCTGAGAGAATAAGAGGGCTCATAGTTCAAGATCTTCATCCAACAGTAATGAAGATCCAGACTAAATGTTTTCTTCCTACAGCAGCTCCCCTTTTCCCTTTTTGAAGAAAGAGAGCATGTTCCTAATCTGAACCTGAAGGTTCGGAGGACAAGGTTTTATGACAAGTTCTTGAAATATTCAAGAACAATGACTAATAAAATAGTAATCAATAGAGCACTGCACAGATACAAAATTTGTATTCACATCTAATCTGCAAAAATGGTCTGTGGAAATTGCATCTGCGGATATCCACAGATTTGCAGGGCTCTACTCATCAGTATGCTTAACATCCAGCCTGAGAGACAGTAAGAGAGAAGAAGATTAAAGAAGGGGGGAGGAAACCAGCAAAAAACTAAAGTTATTTCCATTCAGGATCAAAACTGTGAACTTTTGTATTCCTTTAAATCCACAACTTCATGGTATCACTGAGGCTAAGCAGGCATGCCCAAGTAATGCGAAAAGATTAATTGAACAAACAAACAAAAGTTCTTGTCAGGGCAAAAATGGAAATCATACTTTATCTCTCTTCTGAAGATCAGTACTGCTCAGCAAAAGCCCCTTGTGGTATGGACAAAAGATGAAGTGCAAAACCAGTTTTCCTATAAAGAAAAGCTCAAACCGACACTGCAGAAAATATCCCATACACATGCTGCTTCTGATTTGGTTATGTTTGCTGCCAGTTGGTTGTATTAAATACTATGGCCAAGAGAATCCATTTGCTCAGATTGTAGAAGGCCTGCCCCTAAGCACTCCAGAGGAATGTTTATTCAAATTTCTGGTCAAGGGAGTGGTTGAAATGGCAGGAAAGATATCCTAACCTTTTTAATATAATAAGAAATTAAACTAGCCCATTGTGTAGGACCAGATAGCCATTTCGTGGTTACACAGACATTGGGAAATACTTTGCTATAGAAACCTTAGCATTTGGAAGAGAGCTACGTTGCACTAATGGCTAAATCGGTACTTTTGGAAAGCAATGCACACCGTGTGGAATGTGGCTGAGTTAATAGTTTGTTATGGAAACCTTGACCTTGGAGCTGCATTATGGTTGAGAATGTAAATGTGCAAGTGTATCTTTTTCAATTAAGGTGATTTTTTTTATGTAGATAGATAGACATAGATATATATGATACACTTGCACATTTACATTCTATATTCTACATTATATACATATAGGAGAGAACCTGACCTAAAAGCATCTTACGAGCAGTCTTGTAATAAAGTAGGCACTAAAAATCTCCTGGTATTTGGTAAACATGCTGAGCGATACAGGAATTCACTGCCCTTCTTCCCCAGAGATTTCAGAAGGTGTTTTTTTATCTGTTCTAGGTATTGCACATCTGTAACAAACTTTCTGGTGATGGGAGGATTCATGCTTCTTGCAAAGCCAGCAATGTAAGTAAATCTTTTCTAGTGTTTTATTTTCTTAATCAGACTTACTTTGTTGTGTTAACATATATGCATGTTAATGGACATGCAGATGGAATTTTTTTCCCCCCTTTTTTTCCTGGCTTCCCTCACATGATTTCTCAGGACTTCTGGGTACCATAATTTCTTTCCCATCAGGTGAAGAGAAATTTCACTATACCTGACCTCAGCTATTGGGTATGTCTACGCTACCCGCTGGATCAGCGGGTAGTGATCGATCTACTGGGGATCGATTTATCGTGTCTAGTGTAGACGCGATAAAATAGATCCCCAATCGCTCTGCCGTCGACTCCGGAACTCCACCATGGCGAGAGGCGGAAGCGGAGTCGACGGGGGAGTGGCAGTGGTCGACTTGCTGCCATCCTCACAGCCAGGTAAATCACCCTAAGATACTCCGACTTCAGCTAAATTGCATATCTTAGGTCGACTTCCCCCCCAGTGTAGACCTAGCCTATGGTGTATTATTCTTTTTATAAATAGTAGTGAAGGTATTTAGTTAAGTCTGCTTTCTCTTGAAGGTGGAGAAAGAAAGAGTAAACAAAACTGACTAACGTTACTTTAAATAGATTTGTCAGATCATGGCTCATGAGAGCTTAGCTGAAGGCTAAACCTTGATCACGCATTCACAATGCCTATAAATATGATCCTTAAATAGCTGCCATGGATTTACTTGGGAGTAAACTTTCTTCAAGAGCTAATAAGCTTAAATAATACTTCTCCTAACTTATCTTCATTGTTAATTTTGCAGTATTTAATAGTACAGCATTTTAAGGCAACCCTTTTTAAGAATATTATTCTTTTAATCTTATTCTTGTCAATGAGAACGCTGTCCCTTATTAGGTGAGTGGAACTCTTCTTTTGACTAGAAGGAAGAGTAACTGTACTTTACTCTCCATAGCGTTGGTTCTCTCAAGCTGCTCTGCATGATGTCACTGACGTTTAGTGTTTAAAATGATGGTTATCAGTGTTTGATGACAATTGAAAATAACAGTTCATCTCTCAGTCAATGCAGAATTAACGACCTAATACATCTTTTGGCTCTCTTCATTCTTTGGGAAAATGGTTGCAATTTGGGGGTTGTAAATTGGTGTCTAAGAAGTTGCAATCTTGCAAAAGTTACTTGTCTCAATTCTTCCAGTGATATGGGAATGACTCAGTTAGTTGTCCATCTTCTGGTGTACAAAGCACTCCATAAAACATGTCTGTGTTACCTCCTTTTAAAGTGTCCTAGGAGCCAATGTAAAGAATTCTAGAGTGCATCTGAGGATCATCTGTGCCTTGCTAAATATGAAATCATTCAATGGAAAAAAGTTCAGAACCATCTACCTGTGCATTGGTCAATTTTTTTTAATGGTGAAGTGTTGCAAGCTCTAAATTCAAACTCCCAATATGGGCAAAATTTCTAGAACAAACTGGATCCACTAAAAGAACAGGAGTACTTGTGGCAGCTTAGAGACTAACAAATTTATTTCAGCATGAGCTTTTGTGAGCTACAGCTCACTTCTTCGGATGCATAGAATGGAACACACAGACAGGAGATATTTATACATACAGAGAACATGAAAAGGTGGAAGTATGCATACCAACAGGAAGAGTCTAATCAATTGAGATGAGCTATCATCAGCAGGAGGAAAAAAAAGCCTTTTGAAGTGATAATTAAGATGACCCATAGAAGGTGTGAGGAGAACTTAACATAGGGAAATAGATTCTACTCTGAAACCTGTGGATCCACTGATCATTTCATATGGTGGAGCTACTCAGCATACTGAATTCTTTATATCTAGTGTCACTGTCAGTAGTGACAGCTTCTAATACTGACACCAAAGTCTCATTAGATAGCTAACACTTTTTCAGGTTCAGAAACTTCAGGGAGGAAATATGTTTTAGAAATCTGGTCTGTTCCTTGTAGCAAAAAACAAGGCTGTTTCTTTGCAGATAATTGTCTTTAGAATTAATCCTTCATTCTTTGAGAGCTTTTCAGCAGGATAGTCTGTCAGTGGTTAATGTCAGCTGGTCTCCTATAGATATTTCCCAATATAGACATTTTAGTAGTCAAACCTTATACTTTTTCTTTTTTGTTTTTTTTACATATAAGTTTCACCAGGAGTCCTAATTTGTTGGCAGACTCTTGAGTGTTTCCTCTGAGACAGTGAGTAAGACCAGTGCGCATGAGGACTCTGTTATTACTTGATACTGCTATGGAGCCTTCCCTGTGAGGATCTTAAAGCACTTTAAAAATGCAAACTATCCAGATTGTTAGTCTTGTGACCAAAGAAATGCAGCTTTATCTCCAAAGAAGGCTCTTTTTCCCCTTACACTTGTTGAACAAGAAAGCTCATAAACAGTGGTGAGCTGGAGCCGGTTCGCATGAACCGGTTGTTAAATTTTGAAGTGGTTTTAGAACCGCCTGTTAACTGGCTTCCCTGCAAGGGAAGCTTTGATGGGCTCTGGAAGCGTGTGATTCCTCCTCCCGGCCGCCGGGGGGCGCTGCGCTGTGCTGCGGGAGCCATGTGGGCTGCCTCCTGGCCCGGTTGCTGCTACTGCTCCTTGGAGCTCTGGCCCTGGGGCTCCGGCTGCCTGGTGGGTTCCCCGCTGCGTCCTGTTGTTCGGGCTGCTCCCAGCCACTCTCCCCGTGTGAGTACCTGCACCCTCTGCCACCCCCAGTCCGCAGCCCCTGCCTTCTACCCCCTGCCCGCAGCCAGCCCCTGCCTTCTACCCCCTGCCCGCAGCCAGCCCCTGCTGCACCCCCTGCCCGCAGCCAGCCCCACATCAACTGGTGCCCTGCAGTTCCCAGGGCAGTAACCCTGCACACCTGCTTCAACGAGGGGGGCAGGGAGCAGCTGGGACCCACACATGTGCACACCCTAGGGTGACCAGACAGCAAGTGTGAAAAATCGAGACGGGGCGGGGGTAGATAGGAGCCTATATAAGAAAAAGATCCAAAAATGGAGACTGTCCGTATAAAATCAGGACGTCTGGTCACCCTAGCACACCCCCCAGGGAGTGGTGGGGACCCACATATGTGAAACGGAGCTCCTTTCTAGTTCAGGCCCATCTTTTTTAAAAAAGAACTTTAGGTAGGGTTAACATACACCTGTATTTTCCTGGAGATGTCAGGCATTTTGGTTCTTAAATCGCCGTCCTGGCGGAATTTTTAAAATTTAAAAATTCCTCCCGGGAAAATACGGACGTATGGTAACCCTATTGGTACAAAAAATACATACTGTGGCACATCCCTCAAATCAGAACTTTTTATAGGGAACCGGTTGTTAAGATGTTAGCAGCTCATCACTGCTCATAAATCTCATGGGCAGAATTAGGCAAGGTATATTCATTTGATATTTGTGAGGCAGCACCTTGCTAATCATGTAGAACTCTTCTTAGGTGTCCTGCTGTGCAAGTCTCCAAGCTGGTTCTTTGTTCTGTTACTTGCCTTTTCAACTTGCTTGAGCCTCACAGAATTCCCTGTTCAAATAGCTTCTCTCCGAATAACTGCCTCTGTGTGTGTTGTCATCTCTCTCTCGCGCGCACACACACACCCACAGCTGTGTTGAACGAAAGGACAAGTGGGGTTGATTTTTGTGTGAAGAAATCCTGTTCTTGCTCCCAAATGTAGTACTCTTATAACTATTTCCATCCTCTTACCTGAACTAAATTAATCCTCCGTTTAGGAAATCGGACTGAGGATTGACTAGGTTCCCTGTGTATCTTTGAGGGAGGATATGATTTTTCTAGCTGGGGGAAAGGGCTATTCAACTTCATTGAACAACAGTGGTGGGGAATAGAATACACAAATGTGTTTAGGGAGTTACACTGGAGCAAAGATAGGGACTTTTTCATTGCACTTTCTTATGCACATCACTTTTCTCAGTGTTAGAGATGCATTAGTTTAACAGGTGTCATGGAAACCCATTCTCCATATATATTTTCACCTGGCTAGTTGGAGACCTAATGGAAAAAGGCAAGTAGTTGTCTAGTTTCCTCCTTGGAGAGTAACTCTTCTTTCAGCAAATCTGCTCATACATACAGTCACTAAATTAACTAACATCAGCAAATAAGTCCATTACTTGTACCAAAACAAATACTGAAGTTAGCATAGAGCGATGTTACTATGTTATAACAAATCTCCTTAAACCATAATGGGAATGGAGCCTATGTGCTGTTCATCTTGCTCTTTTTAATCTCTGCTGGTTTGATATAACCCCATAAGGGGAACTCTGTAATAGTACTGCAAAGCATTACTAAGGTTTTATGTCATTCTTTCACCTTTAGTGACTTTTTAGGTAAAAACCAGGAATTGTTACAAGATCTAGCTGAAATGAAGGCGGAAAACATACAGTTGGTCGAAGTGCTAAATACCCTGTTTTTCTTGCCAGTCAGACGACTTCATAACTATGCTAGAGTTTTGCTAAAGCTTGCTACGTGTTTTGAAGTGGTAAGCCATCTTGTCATGTATGAAACTTACTTGGTAGGAGATTTTTGGGGGGGGGGAGAAGGGGGGAATTGCTTGTTCTTTGATTACACATTGGTATCACCAAACCATGAAATCACTAAACTAGCCTTATTACAAATATTATACTAAAACAATTTGATTAAAACCCTTATTGCTTTAGATTTATAAGTAGGCTCGGCAGAATTCAATTTTAATCACTGTCAGTACATGTTGATTTCAGCTGACATGCTGAAGTTGATGGAAAAAATATATTGATTGGTAATAGTTGGCAGGCGTGCGGCCTCCCACCCCACTTGCGCCTGCAGGGATTGAGTGTCACTGGCTTTGCCACCATGCAGGGAGACCTCTGTGGCCCTGCTGTCATGGCCCTGCTCCCTCGTGCCTGTGACAGCAAGGAGGAGAATGGGGCATGGGGGAGGCCATCCTATTTTTAAAGGGCTGCGCCCCAGGGCAGGAGCAATTTAGCAGTGGGGTAGCCTCCCCCATCGTCAGGGACGCGTCGTCCTCCTTGTGGCTTTGGCTGAGAGTCTCTGCTCTGCCAGGCAGGACCGCAGCCTTCCCCGCACCTGAAGGGATCATCTGTCACTGGCAGCACATGGAGCCCTCTGCACCTCTGCTGTCACAGAGGGCCTGAGGACAGAGCCACTCAGCAGCAGGGTGACCTCCCCTGCAGTCAGGGGCTCATAACTACTAACCCATTGTGGTTGGTACACATCCTTTGAAATGTGTCTCACAAAACCACTTATTTTTGTTTGTTACCCTTTAGACATCTCCAGAATACCAAAAACTACAAGATTCCAGTTCTTGCTATGAGACTCTTGCTGTCCATCTCAATAGGAAAAGGAAGGAAGCAGAATACACACTGAGTTTCTGGAAGACCTTTCCTGGGAAAATGACGGTATGAGTTGCTATTATCACTAGCGTCCTATTGCATGTTTGTATAGGCCTGGCTCTGAAGTCACTACTTTCCTCTCCGCACATTTCCCTGCTTTATGATGATGTTGTTCTACTTAAGCCTCTCTAATTTTTGGAAGTTTTAATGCAATATCTCAATTTGGCCCTTCTTGTGAACAATAATCATAACACAAACAGCACTGAAATTCAGAAACTATCAAGCACTTTTTTTTTTAATCGTAGGATTCCTTGAGGAGACCAGAACGTCGGTTAATCTGTGAAAGCAGTAATCGGGGGCTGTCCCTACAGCATGCCGGGAGATTCTCCGTGAACTGGTTCATCCTCTTCAATGATGCTCTAGTCCATGCTCAGGTGAGCCAACTCCCGTAGCTCTCAGAAATGAAAACTATTTTCACCCCAGCTGGTTGAAAGCATGTGACAATTTTTCCATATGGCGAGTCTGTCATTCTTAATCTAGGTTTTTATATTGTGTCTCACAATGGTGTTGGGCCACCTAAAAGTGAGAAGTGTTGCCTGTTTCCAGAGAGAGTTGAAATAACCTGTGTGTCAAACATAAAAAATATTCATACATCAAGGTCTTCCTTATGGCTTCACAGGTGTCATGGTTTGCAGCTGGCACTTCTAGGAGCAACTAGCTTTCAGGGCACGGGTTTCATGCCTATTCTCAGCTGTGGGGAGACAAAACTGCGGGGGAAGATGCATCATAAGGAATTTGGGGTGGGGCAAATGGGTGTATCAGCAATTTATTTTTTGTTTTCCCCCTTCCTTCCCCTTGCTGCAGTTCTCAACACATCATATTTTCCCCCTTTCAACGCTGTGGGTGGAGGCTCTTTCAGAAGAAGCTGGTAATGTGTGAGTATTCCTCTGTAACTAGGGTTCATTCTTATTTTTATTGCTGAAATAGTCTGTTCCTAAATAATAAAATTTGCAACCATTTGGGGTAAGTCTTGTAAGCTAGGCACAGTATGGGATGTGTCCTTGGTCCATATATTCTTCTAATCCAATTAAAGTTTTCTTTTTCTTTTGTATTTCACTGTGCTTGATTAAAATAGGATTCTGCTATATTCTTGTTTTGTACTTGTAAATCACATGAGTGCACAAACAGTTGAGGTGATGAGGAAGAGTGCAAAAGTAGCAATTTCTGAGGCTTCTTGTGTTACTGTTAGCTTTAACTACTAGTTTAAAAGAAAAGTGACACTCACTGTAACACTCATTTTTTAAAAAGGATAACCTATTCCTCCTTTGGTAAGAAGTCTAGGTTATTTTTTCCAGGCTGAAAATTTCACCAGCTAGTGAAAGGTCTTTTCTTGATTGGTTTTATTCTTGTTTCCACTTAGGAATGGTTTGAAGGTTACTACACCAGAGGAACATTTCATTCTTCTTTCATCAACACCACAGGAAAAGGTAAGGTAGGCAGATGCAGAACTTCTTAATTACCTCTGGTGATGCTAGAGAGACAAGGTGGGTAAGCTAATATCTTTTACTGGAGTAACTTCTTTTGGTGAGCGAGACAAGCTTTCAAGCTATACAGAGTTCTTCAGGTCTGGGAAACATACTCAGTGTGTCACAGCTAAATACAAGATTGAACAGATAGTTTAGTATAAGTAGTTAGCACATACTCTCTGGGACCATTCAAGGTAGAGTGGACTGTTAACACCTCTGTAGTAAGAAGACAAAAACGGAGGGTGGGGGGAGCAGTAATGGCTTATAGATTATTGTAATAAGCCATAAATCCGGTGTCTTTATTAAAACCATTAATGTTAGTGTCTAGCAAAGTTTTAATTTTAAACTCCCAGGTTTGTTTTTTGAAAGTGTTGTGCACATTTCCTTTGAGGATGAGGGCTGAGAGATCAAATATAGAGTGAACGTTTTGTGAAAAGTATTCACCCACAGGTGATCTGGTGTATTTCGTCTTGTATCATTTTCCTGTGAGAGTTCATTCAAGATTGTAGTGATGGTCTGGTTTCACCCACATAGGCATTTAGTGCACTGGGTGAGGACCACATGTTGATAGAAATGTGTAGGACCCTAGATCTTGAAAGGTGTATTATGGGAGGAGTTGATGATTGTAGCAGTGGAGATATGTCTGCAGGTCTTGCATCTGTTCTGGCAGGGTCTGGTACAGCTTTGAGTAGGTGTATCTTGGTCTGTGGGTAGTTTGCTTTTCATGAGCTTGGAGAGGTTCGGGGATTGTATGAAGGTCAGAAGTGGGGGGGGGGGGGGGTTCAGGAAAGATTTCTCAGGATGGGGTCCCCATTGAGTATAGATTGTAGTTTGATACTCTGTTTGGGTTTCAGTGTGGGGTGGTAGGTGACAACTAGGGGTGTGCAGTCAGAGGGGATTTTATTTCAGTATTGAACCAGGTTCTGTCAGGGTATTTGGGTGGCTTGTTGCATGATGTGATCTACTCTGGTGGAGCATCCTTTTGTGAAGGTGGTTTTGAGTGTGTCAAGGTGTGTATCCCGGACTTTCTTCTCAGAACATCTTCTGTGGTGTCCGAGTGCCTGGCTGTAGATAACAGATTTCTTGGGGTGGTTGGTTGGGAGGTTACTAGATCCAGGAAAATAGGTGGGGTGATCCGTGGGGTTCTTGTATATAGTTGTCTGTAGGGTTCCATTGTTTGAAGCTGATTGTGGTGTCCAGGAAGTTAATGCTAGTGCATGTGTGTCCCAGAAAGAGTTTTTAATGAAGACGTGGTGGTTGTTGAAGTTGTGGTGGAAATCTGAGGGAGTGTAAGTCATCTGTTCAGGTGATTAAAAATAGCATCAATGTATCTCAGGTATTTCATTGATTTTTTTTTTTTTTTTTTGGGTGCATTTGTCCAGAAATTCTTCAAGGTGGCCCATGAAGAGGTTGGCTTATTGGGGAGCTATACTAGTACCCATGGCTGTTCCCATGGTTTGGACAAAGTGTTTTGTTTGTTGAATGTAAAGTTGTTCTGGGCAAGGATGAAATGGCTGAGTTTGATGTGTTTGGGTGGATATCTGAGGATTGTCCATGGTCTTGTAAATATTGGAGGCAGGCAGCTATGCTATCACTGTGAGGGATGTAGGTGTAAAAGGAATGATGTCCATGGTGGCAAGGATGGTGTTCTGAGGGAGGTTGTTAATGTTGTGGAGTTTGTGGAGGAAGTCAGTTGTGTCCTGAAGGAAGCAGGCCCTTTGTGTGGTGAGTGGCTTGAGGATGGTTTCTGTAAATCCTGATATTCCTTCAGTGAGAATGCTGTGGCCAGATATGATGGGTCTGCTTGGCTTCCCTTGTTTATGTATCTTGGGAAGCATGTAGAAGGTCCCTGGAGTGTATTTGTTGGGGATAAGGTTTATAGAGTTTCTCTTGGAGTTGTTTGGGGAAGGATTTGATTATATCCTTAAATCCCTGGGAAAATTGTGGCGTTGGGTCGTCTGAGTTCTTTATAGTAGGTGGTGTCAGAATGTTGTCAGCTGGCCTCGTTCACATAGTCATCATGGCTGAGAACTATGATGGTGCCCCCTCTGTCTGCTGGTTTGAGCACTGTGTGGTGGTTAGGTTTCAGGGATTGCATAGCTGTCCTCTTGGCAGTGGAAAGATTGTGGTGGATGTGCTGTATGTTACGGATTTCACACCTTTTTGTTTGTTTGTTCTTGTTTGGGTTTTTTGTCCCCTGAAGCAATCCATGTAATGATCAAGTGTGGTTTTGTCCACTCTATGGTGTCCAGTCAGATAATTCCTTTTTTCTTATGGTTGTCAGTGGGGACATAGTAATTGTGAGTGGTGTGAACAGAATCACTGGAGTAATTCTCTGGTGCACCACATGTTAATATGGTATCCGGCTCTGTGGAAGGGTAGAAGTTAAGTCCCTTAGAGTAAAGATAATTCAGCTCCAGGTAGGGGTAGTCTTGATTTTAAATTTGATGATGATCAGGTGTCATGTAGTGTCCAAGTGGTGGGTACTGATGCTATGGTTTTTTCCTGGAGGTGGCAGTCTGTTGTAGTTTCACTTTTTTAGTTTTTTCTGTTGGATGGCTGTTATGAGATATAGATATAGATTGAGATATTTATAGTTGTTTAGGATTTCTTGTGTGATTTTTCAGGTAACTTTCCTGATTCTCCCTCTTTCCCTCCCCCCCTTATTTTTTCTTCCACAGTGTGGGAGTGTGTGGTGATACTAAGCATCCTTTTATAATGGGGAGACGGGGGGGGGGGGGGGGGAAACAGAGAGATGTCTTGTCTCACATTACTTATATCACATGTGAACATTATTCATCCAAGGAACTAAAGTCTCATTTTATCTACATTTGTCCTGCAATAATACCTGTGTAAAGAGAGATGGATTACTAAACAAGATGGATTACTAATAAACTCTTCCATAAACTGTCTATTTCAGACAAAGTGGCTGAGGGCTATAAGCCAAGCTGTGGATCAGGCCCTAAGGGGGACATCTGACTTACCACCTTATGGAAGTGGTGGGAATATTCAGAGACAGGAGCCTCCTATTTCACGTAGTGCAAAATACACCTTTTACAAGGACCCTCGGCTTAAAGATGCCACCTATGATGGGCGATGGCTTTCCGGGAAACCCCATGGCAGGTAAAAGCATTCAAACTGAACAGATGAATGGGATAGGAAGAGGTAGTTTGGTTGCTGTGCAAAATAGTCATTATTTTGCTTGCATAAAACATGAAATACTAGTGAAACTAGCCTAACTATAGTGGGTGTATGTGTGTTCCAGAGGGATCCTAAGATGGGCTGATGGAAGGATGTATTCTGGGATGTTCCGAAATGGCCTGGAAGATGGGTAAGAGCAGAATTCACTACCCTCTGAGCTAGCAAACAGAAAGTGTTTATGGTAGATAGTGGTGCCTCTCTTTAGGTCAAGGGTGTGTGTGCGCGCGCGTAAAAAGCTTGCAGTCTGTAAGTAAACAATACAAAGACCAAATGAAGTTTGGAGGTGGAGGAGGGGATGCTGAGAGATGGACAAGTGAGTCTATGCTAACTTCCCTTAAGAAGGAATCTGACTGCAAAAATCAGTCCACTTTCTTATCTTTGCTTACCAGCTAGGCCTTCTGTTGTATCTGAAGATTTAAAAAAAAAATAATCATGAAGCTGAATCATTTATTTGCTCTTTCAAAAGGCATATAATGCCTTTATATAAATTAGGAGTGCACCATCATCTTGAATAGTGTATTAAGCTCTGGTCACTTCATCTCAAAAAGAGTAGAAATAGAAAAAGCCTGGAGAAAGGAAACAGCAATATAAAGGCAAAAGATTCCATAAACAGAAGCCTGGAGGTTAGGACTATTTTTAAGAGAGTTGATAGTGATATGTAAAATGAATAGTATAGAGTAGAAAAAATTGATAAATAGGCATTCCCATATCGTAATACAAGATAAAGGAGCTATCCAATAAAACTGAAAAGCGGCATTTAAAACTGATAAAAGGGAATAACTTTGTGCACAACATATAGTTTAACTCATGGAATTTGCTTCTACACTATATCATTGAAACCAAGAGCTTAATAGTTTTCTAATGAGGAATAGACATTTTATATGGATAATGAGAACTGTGGTTATATTAGGGACTTGTAAGGAATTTATGGTTACATAAGGGACTTCAGCCTAGAAATTGCAACAAGACTTCCTAATGTATGTAATTGAACCTGTAGAGGCTGGAGGATTGGCATGTTTACAGCCTGCAGACAACTTCAATCGCTCAGCTGCCAGGATGTAACAGATCTAAGAGCCCCAACTGGCCATTTGATCATTCACAACCATCAGTGTATCTCGGGAATACCCATTTAAAAAAAAAAGAAGGGGGTGGGGGGAAAGGTTCTCCAGGTCAAAAACATTAAGCTGTAGTTACGATTAGAACTACTAATTTTGTAGTTAAACACCACTACACACATTTGGCGTATGCAGCTCATGTGATCAGTGTTGAATACTTTGCTGTCCATTACTTGCTGTCTGAACCATCTACCCAACCACAAGCCATTCTGGAAAGACAGCAGCACCAATATCTTGAGCCTCTGTCACTTTATAAACACTTTAAAGACCTGTGCCACCTTCCCCATCTAGCTAGACACTTTACAATCCTTTTACTTCAGATTTTCTCAATGGTTATAAAATGTTTAAGTCCATAGCCAAAATAACAGTGTTTGTGACTGACCCATAAAGGTATAAAGAGATTTAAGAACTTAGCTTGCAATAATACTGAAGGTAGATCTATCTGTTTCTCCTGAACAATGCACAGGAGATGGAGACAGACTTAGGGCTTATCTTCACTACTGGGGTAAGTTGACCTAAATTATGCTACTCCAGCAACGTAAATAATGTAGCTGGAGTTGACGTAGCTTAGGTCGGCTTACCCCAATGTCTTCACTGCGCTGCATTGATGGGAGACACTCTCTGGTCAACTTTCTTTACACTTCCCAGAGAGGTGGAGTACCAGGGTTGACCGGAGAGCACACTGCCATCAATTTAGCAGGTCTTCACTAGACCCTCTAAATCAACCCCTGCTGCATCAATTGCAGCAGCATCACTCTCCCCGATCTCCCCATAGTGAAGATCAGCCCTTAGGGTCTGAAATAAGAGAGATTCTTGCAAAGAGTAGGTTGAGGCCATGCTGTTGCGCTGCAGGGTTCTACTGTGGAGCCCAAAAAGCCAAAGCACTGATGGAGGAAGGGAAGGCTTACTACAGGCCAGAACTAAATGCGTGGAAAACAGTACAGAGTTAAAAAAAACCTAGTGATTTAGAACTTCCTCTTTTTTTTTTTTTTTTTTTTAGTACAAAAATCAATTTCTAATTGCTGGAGCTGGAGACAGCCACCAAGTGCAGTCTAATGTTGAAATACGTTGTTTTTGATTTTATACCTCCTTTTGTAAATAACGGAGTTTGGATTTGTCTATACATTCATATCATGGCTGCTCATGTTTGATCTTCATGCATTGGCAGGTATGGTGAATACAAAATACCAAATAAAGCACTGACCAAGGATGACCATTATGTGGGATACTGGAAGGAGGGCAAAATGTGTGGACAAGGAGTCTACAGGTAATGCCTTCTTTCATTAAGATAATCTTTGCTCCTTGCAATAGTAAGTGTGTGGTCCAAGGGGGAACAATAACTATTTGAACTTCAGCTAACATATCAAGTGCAGCTTTCAGTAGCAGTTTATTCCCTTTGGTTGGTGCACTGGAACTCTGTTTTCTTTCCGGGATGGGGCTAATGTTTCAGGTCTCCACACTAGCATTGCTATTTTCATATTCCTAAACTCCGAGCTGCAGTTACTATGGCTTAAAACTGCCAAGAAATCTCAGTTCTTATCGTACATGTTCACACACACTCTGATAGCTGTTACACTGTCTCTGTTTTAATGTTGCTTCCTCCTTTCAACCTGCAGGTTTTCTCTTGAAATTCATTGTGACAGATGTCTCATGGTATTTCATGTCTCACTTGAAAAAGGATCTTAACTTTGTTGTAGTGACCCATGAGCAGCAACCCTTTTTTATTCACCTCCTAAACGTACTTGTTAATCTGATTCCAGAATTGGGCTTGGGTTTAGTGCAGTCTCTGAAGGAAAAGGGAAAAATTCAGTATCTATTCCTGAAAACCTTGGGATGAAAGAATACAGATCATAAGACCCTTACCCATTATTTTTGTCATTACAGTTATGCCACTGGTGAGGTGTATGAAGGATGTTTTCAGGATAACATGCGTCATGGGCATGGTCTCCTACGCAGTGGCAAACTGACATCTTCCTCTCCCAGTATGTTCATTGGCCAGTGGGTGATGGATAGGAAGACTGGATATGGCGTCTTCGATGATATCACAAGGTAATGTGTTGATGGCAGGAATCCTAAACTTTTAATCTGACCCAAAATTACATAAACTTGGAGGGGAAAGGGTTGAGTAGATATCTCTTTACATGTTTTCAGTTTCTGCAATTTGATTTTAATCTATTATAGGCTTTTGGGGCTGATGGGGGAGGATTAGGAGTTCAAAGTATGGGTTCCATTCCACTGCTTCTGTTTGAAGCCAATATTTTTACATGCTCTCCATCATACTTCTGCTTGAAGTGTGGCACTGACTCTGATAGCCTCTTCAGTACCATCCATACCTCTGCATGCTTTGCAAATGGCATATGTAGTATTCTCTCATCCCACCAACCAGAAGCTTGAGTTGCCCATTGATTAAAGATTTAGGAACTAGGTCATCTTGGATTCTAATCCAGGTAAAGCCACTGATTCACTCTGGCAGCTGGGGGCAAGTTACTTCATCTCCTCATGAATGAGCAAAATGAAAAGATGGGGTAAGTAGCAGGAGTGTACTAAAAACCTGATTCTATCTGAGCAGAGGTAAGTTAATAGAAGACACCTGTACAAAACACCTCAAGTCTTCTCTGCCAAGGTCTCCTTTCTCCAAGCTAAGAGCTTTTCATGGAAGCTAAGGTGGCTGGTCCTAGTTCAGAGCTGGAAGCCCATCTATGAGGTAGAAGAGTGAAAAGCCATGACCAAGGTCTGGGTTTTTGATGAGGGAGAATTGTTCTGGCCTCTGTAGTTTTTGTTCCTAACATCGGTTTCACATTTGGTCCTGGTCATAAGGTACTTTCCTCACAATATTCTTCAGACTTCCATAATATTTAATCACATATCCGGCCTGCCATTCTTGCTATTGAAATACTCTTCACTTGCGAGTTCAGTTTTGGCTTTATGAAAAGCTAGAATTTTGGAAGAGACTTCAGAATGTAGCTTTCACTGCCGCCTCTGTGGATAATTAAAAATCAAAGGCAATGTGGAATTTATATTTCTTTTAACTTTAATAACATTGGTTTTTGGGTAGGAGGATTTCTTTCAGTATGTTTACTCAAGGCACCGTGAATAAGGAATGGATAGACTGATTTCATCTATTAGTGTCTCACTGGGCAGTGATAGTGACTTTGAGCAAAGCCTGGAATTTACCTCAGCCCTTCTCTGTCCCAGAAGCTTAGCCTGCTGCATCTGCTTTCTAACAAGTCCCAATCGGACACGAGTGGCTGAAACCATGAATCAAACCAGTATCTCCCACTAGGCCATGATACCAGGTGGCAGGCACCATTTTGGGAAGCGGTAATTTGTAAGTTGGTTTCACTTACTAATTGAAGACTGTGAAATGCATAAAACCATATGCCTTTTCAGGACAGTTAGCAAATGAAGAGAGTGTTAGATCTACTTCCAAGCATACAATTAAATTCATAGAGTCTAAGCTGATCCTTTTGACTTGGAAAGGAAAGGCCGCTTTGAGTGTGTCTTTCAGTGGCCTTGAAAGAGTCACATGTTTATGTATAAGAAATAAATCAGATCCTCTAATCTATTTGACAGCAATCTTGTTTAGTTGCTATCCAAAATATCTCTTTCAAAATGGCTCTTATTTCCTCTATCTTTGATACCGCAGAACCCTCAAAATGAGTGTCTGGTTGACTTGGTTTATTTCAGCCCTTTGCTTTAACTATCATTAGTCCATGAACCAAATGACTATTCTGACCATGTCTCCCCCCCGTCCCCCTCCCATACCCTCCTGAATTTAACTGCAAGCTGTGGAACTAGCCTTCTTCCCTCCCCTTATTGGTCCTACCGCAGTATATAATGTGGGCCCGCTCAAGTGAGGGCAGGTTAGTTTGTCATGAAACTCAGTCAAGAGGTCTGGGTAAAAAAGTTGTAAGGAAATCTTATTTTGTTTTATCTAACCTTCACCCACCCTCTGCACATGCCTCACATCAGTAAGGATCCCCTTTTATACGTGGCTCTTTCCAAAGCTCAGTTTATGCTGATCCAGATCAACCAGCAGGCTTTTCCCTTGTTAATTCTGTAGCAGTTGTTCAGATCTACTTGCTTAGATGTTGGCTTATTGTGTTCTGCTTTATTAAAACTGTCAGTTTCTGAAAATAAAAACATAAGAACGGACATAGTGGGTCAGACCAGTGGTCCATCTACCCCAATATCCTGTCTTCTGACACTGGCCAATGCCAGGTGCTTTAGAGGGAATGAACAGAACAGGTAATCATTTTGTGATAGATCTCCTGTCATCCAGTCCCAGCTTCTGGCAGTCAGAGGCTAGGGACTCCAGAGCACAGGGTTGCATCCCTGGCCATCTTGGCTAATAGCCATTGTTGGGCCTATCCTCCATGAACTTAACTAGTTCTTTTTTGAACCTCATTATAGTTTGGGCCTTCAGCATCCCTTGGCAATGAGTTTCACAAAGGTTGTCACAGAGTTCCACAGGTTTACTGTGCATTGTGTGAAAAAGTACTTTTTTGTGTTTGTGTTAAACCTGCTGCCTATTAACGTCATTGGATTGACCCCGATGCTTTCTTATTCTTTCTCTGCACCAGTCACAATTTTTTATAGACCTCTATCACATTCCCTCTTAGTTGTTTCTTTTCTAAGCTGAAAATTCTCAGCCTTTTTAATCTCTCCTTCCATACCCCTAATAATTTTTTTTGCCCTTTTCTATACCTTTTCCATTTCTAATATATCTTTTTTGAGATGGGGAGACCAGAACTACATTCAGTATTCAAAGTGTGGGTATACCATGGATTTATATAGTGGCATTATGATATTTTCTGTCTTATGTGCTATCCCTTTTCTAATGGTTCCTAATATTGTTAGGTTTTTTGACTGCTGCTGCACATTGAGCAGATGTTTTCAGAGAATTATCCACAATGACTCCAAGATCTTTCTTGGTTGGTAACAACTAATTTAGACCCCATCATTTTGTATGTGTAGTTGGGATTGTGTATTACTTTGCATTTATCAAGATTCAATTTCACCTGCCATTTTGTTGTCCAGTCACCCAGTTTTGTGAGTCTTTGTAGTTCTTTGCAGTCTGCTTTGGACTCAACTATCTGGAATCATTTTCTATCATCTGAAAATTTTGCCCCCTCACTGTTTACCCCTTTTTCCAGATCATTTATGAATATGTTGAACAGCGCTGGCCCAGTACAGATCCCGGGGGAACACTGTTATTCACCTCTCTGCATTCTGAAAACTGACCATTGCCTGCCCTTTTGTTTCCTGTATTTTAACCAATTACTGATCCCTGATTGATTACTTCTTTTCCCTCTTATCCCATGACTGATTACTTTTCTTAAGGGCGGTTGGTGAGGGACTTTGTCAAAGGCTTTCTGAAAGTCCGAGTACACTATATCCAATGGATCCCCATTGTCCACATGTTTGACCCCCTTCAAAGAATTCCAATAAATTGGTGTGGCATGGTTTCCCTTTACAAAAGTCATGTTGACTATTCTCCAACATATTGTGTTCATCTGTGTCTGATAATTCTGTTCTTTACTATAGTTTCAACCATTTGCCGGATACTGAAGTTAGGCTTACCAGCCTGTAATTGCCAGGATCGCAATTAGCTATCTTCCAGTCATTTGGTACAGAAGCTGATTTAAATGATAGATTATATACCGTAGTTATTTGGTCTGCAATTTCATATTAGTTCCTTCAGAACTCTTGGGCGAATACCATCTGGCCCTGGTGACTTATTACTGTTCGTTTAATCAAAACCTCCTCTTCTGACACCTCAGTCTGGGACAGTTCCTCAGATTTGTCACTTAAAAAGGAATGGCTCAGATGTGGGCATCTCCCCCACATCCTCTGCAGTGTAAACCTATGCAAAGAATTAATTTAGCTTCTCCGCAATGGCCTCATCTTCCTTGAGTGCTCCTTTAGCACCTTGATGATTCAGTGACCCCACTGATTGTTTGGCTGTTTCCTGCTTCTGATGTACGTAACTTTTTGCTGTTAGTTTTTGAATTTTTGGCTAGTAGCTCTTCAAATTCTTTCTTGGGTTGCCTAATTATACTTTTACACTTGACTTCCCAGTGTTCATGCTCCTTTTTATTTTCTTCAGTACGATTTAACTTCCAATTTTTAAAGGATAACTTTTTGCCTCTAACTGCTTCTTTCATTTTGTTTACCCATAATGGCACTACTTTGATCCTCTTATTATGTTTTTTAATTTTGGGGTACACATTTAATTTGAGCCTCTATTATGGTGTTTTTAAAAGTTTCTATGCAAGTTCCAGGCATTTCACTTTTGTGACTGTACCTTTTAATTTCTGTTTAACTAGCTTCCTAATTTTTGTGTATTGCCCTTTCTGAAGTTAAATGCTACTGTGGTGGGCTTTTTTTGGTGGTTTTTTTCCTCCCCATGAGGATGTTAAACTTAATTATATTACGGTTGATATTATCAACCAGTTTAGCTATATTCACCTCTTGATTAGATCCTGTGCTCCACTTCGGACTAAATCAAGAATTGCCTCTCCTCTTGTGGGTTTCGGGACTAGCTACTCCAAGAAGCAGTCATTCATCTCTGCATCCCGTCCTAAGGCGACATGTACCCAGTCAATATGGGGATAGTTGAAATCCTCCATTATTATTCTTTATACACTCTCTATCTCCCAGAACATCTGAAATATTAAATTTCATAGTAACAATCTTGCCACATCCAGTCATTTCAGAGTATTTTTTGTTAAGGTTTATGTATGTTTCTGCTGGTGAGAATCCTCTTTCCATTGAACTAATGAAACCAGATTAAAAAACACCATACAGAGTTCAAATGTATGGCATATGACTTCCTGAACTTGACATCACATCTTCAATGCCATAGTGGCGCCCAATTGAGAGCAGATATAAGAAACAATCTTTCCTTTAAAAATTAGGTTATTTTATCTAGCTATGCTTTCCTATTTCTGCAGAGGAGAAAAATATATGGGAACATGGCAAGATGACGTCTGCCAGGGAAATGGTGTAGTGGTTACTCAGTTTGGACTGTACTATGAAGGAGCTTTTAGCAACAACAAAATGATGGTGAGTTGGACCTTAAACTGCATATTGTGGTGTCTGTCGTCCGTCCCCGCCCCACCGCGCTATTGTTTATCCTGTGCAGCACTCTACATATCACTGTCAAAATCTAACACTTCAGTTCTGTCCTGTAATTTTAAGATAGTCTTTGTAATTACTGCTCTATATTTTACTGAAATCTCCTACAGTAGCTGTCATTTTAAAAAGTCAACAGTTGCCAGTGGATATAATCTGAGATATCATAGTGTATCTCTATACCTAGAATGTGGTCTTTTTAATCGTGACTACTGTATATGCCATCTGTCCATAATTGCTCTGTGTTAATTACGTTTATTTTTTTTTCTTTATATAGGGGACTGGGATTTTGCTTTCTGAAGATGATACAGTTTATGAAGGAGAGTTTTCGGATGACTGGACCCTTAGTGGAAAGGTTGTAATTTATACTTTTTGGGTTCCTTTTTCTACATTTGTTCTCTCTTCTTTGAATCATTTCTCAATGGGATTCAGTTTGTTAATTCTCTTCTCTACTCCTTCTCTTCTCCCCCCCACAAAGGGAACCCTGACCTTGCCAAATGGAGATTACATTGAAGGTCTCTTCAGTGGAGAATGGGGATCTGGGATAAAAATCACTGGAACCTACTTCAAACCCAGCTTGTATGACAGTGAGAAGGACAGACCTAAAGCATTGTGAGTTATGGGTGGGGAATCACTTCTGGTCTGATAGAGTAGAGTAATGCATTTGAGTGTAACTGAAATTAAATACCAATCTCATTCAAAGCTAGCTAGTTCAGCAAAAACATTTGATATAGAACAAAGTCTTTTGACTCTCTTTCTGTAGCTTTTCTAGAGTCTTTTATAGCAACTCTGCAGTTGGAGTTGGAGACGGGTCAGGGAATGGCATTACTGCATTGCATTGCTAAGCAGGAATTGCAGGTCCTTGAAGACAAGGTGCAGGATGGTGGACTTGGGGAGGCTTACTTTTCTATCGTGTTTGCTTTTTTCCTTTCTTCTCCCCAGAACACTAGCTGGAGGTGAAAGTAATGACAGCTTCAGAACACAAGTTATATGGCTGAGTTCAGAGACTGCAGGGGAAAAGAATGGGATAGTTTATATTTGGAGAATTGTTGGCCACAGACCTTTTGACCTGTCATTAGTTCTGTGGAGGAATCTGTGTTTTTTAAAAAAACATCTTAGTAGAACTAGGGCTGTGCATAGAAAGTAGTTAACAGCAACTGGAAATGTACTGGGGGAACCTCCTGGATCACAACTGATGGTGTTTTCACACCTTGGCAAAGCTAATTCTAGAAAGCATCAATAAAACTCTCATTTGGAGGAACAGGTGGCACGTTGGGTTAGTCTGCTGACTTGTTGTCTTTAAGACCTGTGTTTGAGTCTCATTTTAAGTCATAATGAAGATACATTTGATCTCATCCTTTTTCTTATTTGTTCAAAGATTCATTGGCAGAGCTGTGGATGAAATTTCACAGTATTTACTAGCACTATGCCTGGTTATACTAGTATTATGGATTCTTCAGTTTCAGGATCACTAAAGCTCACCCTGAAATTTCAGAAATGTATGTTAGAATGAGAACTATAACCCACATGTTTTTACTTGGCTGACTTGTCACTATGCTTCCTGAAGCATTCACTGGTACTTTCTTTTGACAGCATTGACACCTACAACCTGATGCAAAGTTAAGCAGGCATCTCTGCTGAACTGAACGCTTGCAATCTTAGCTAGCTGTCTGCTTTTCACCCCAGTAGGGAGTCTATGAATAAATGTATGTACACACTTGTGAAGACTGGCTGTGAAACAGCAAGAGTTCTAGCTCTTTTTTTTCTTTTTTTCTTTTTCAAGTTGCCTTGATGTTCATAATTTATTGGTATCGTTGTAAAAAGGACTAACACTCACCTTTTGTGGTGGTATGAAACTAGAAAAGTTTCAAAGTACTGGCAGTTTTCATTGTGCTTAATTCTCAAGTGCGGTGAAACAAATTAATACTCATAAAAAACTATCAGTATCGATAACATGTTAATGGCTATACCTAAATCTGTATAAAACTGTCAGTCACTGGAAACTTTTTTTTTGTTCCTTCTGGGGGTCTCCAAACTTTTTTCTGGGAGTATCAATAATGGTGAAAGTAGACATAGCCAAATGCAGCGCATTCCTTTTGTCTCAAAACCATTTATTACATCAAAGCAATGCATATTGAAGAACCACATGTATTCCATATTAGAACAGATTATGTGTATCATATAATAGGAAGACACTATTAAAAAGAGTAGAGACTGGCATTTCTAACTGTGGAAGGGGTATCTGTTTCTGTTTAATCTGTTAATGTTATTAGGTACACAGATTGCTGTACATTTCAAGGCTGCTCTTTGACAGTGAGAAACATAAGGGCCACGTTGATCCTTAAATGAACTCTTTTCAGAAACTTTTGATAGTCAAACTACTGTAGATCAGAGTAGTTCCAGAGTCAATCCGAACACTTAACAGAAAAGATTTTATATACCAGGTCATCTTACAATGGTCCAATAAGATAACATTGGACACTAGACTTAATAGTCATAAAATCTTAAGTGTTCAGATTTCCTCAAACAAGTGTGAACATCTTACAAGCACACAAATATAATTAGGTACAGTTTCACAGCTGGGTTGTGTTCCAAGACTGTTATGAATCAGAGTGGCAATTGGTGATGATTTATTTAGGAGGAAGCTTGGAATCCTAGCCGTGCCTGCTGATGAGAAATGGAAGGCAGTGTTTGAAGAATGCTGGCACCAGCTGGGTTGTGAGAATCCAGGCCAGGGAGACAGATGGAAGGCGTGGGACAGCATTGCTGTGGCTCTGACCACCAACCGACGTCAACACAAAGACAGGTTAGTGTAGTCGCCAGGCTGAAGAAATTATTTTAAAAAAACCTGGGATCACACCAACGGAAGACTAGGGAAACTTCTTTGAGATTTCTGTAGTTAGTGAAAAATTCGGATGTGCATTGTTTAAATTACTTCATAATGCAAAATCTCTTTTTCAGAACAGATCAGCTGATAGGAGTAAGTTTGGATCATTACAGATGGTGTTATACATATTGTGCAATATATGTGTGAGGGGGTACAGGTGTCAGAGTGCAGGGCAACTGCACCTGTATTCTCTCCCTCTCGTCCATCAACGGTACCCACTTGTAAGCTTCAGCTCCCCAGTCATCGCCTCTCTTCGGTGGAGACACGTGTCTGTCTCCCTCCTGACTGAAGGATTTTCAGGCTGCACAGTTCCCTGCCTTCACTGAGTACCCCAGCAAGTCAGACTATCTAAGTAGGCCTTCTTTGTTTTTCTCCTCAGAGGCTATAAACAGCATAATTGCCCATAGGTATAAGTTAGCTAGACAGCCCTTTCTAAGCAAGCATATTTATTTTTAAAGTGAAAGCATTACAGAGAAAACATTAAACAACAACAAAAGAACCTACCTACATGCTAGTATGCTTACCAGAGATTACCCTAGCTCTAACAAGGGCTCTGGCAGTGGCAGGTGATCAGTCCTTCAAACCCTGCGAAGGAGTCACAAGTTTGTAACAGCTGCTAGCTCAGAAGAAACATATCTATGAATCTGAATCTTTCCTTTATATAGTTTGGGTCTTTGATTTGCAGAGACCCTGAATAGGTAATCAGCCAGACAATGGGTTTCTCTTCAAGGTATAGCTTCAAAAGGAGGGTCCGGAGGTTGGGAATTGCATCCTTCTCATCCAAGTATTTCCTAGGGGTACCCATTCAACTAAAAGTTGTCTTGTCTGATTCATTTTTAAGAGTCTTTTGAAGCTCATAACACCTCCCAGGGTTTACAGTAGTCATATCCCCCCCCACCAAAGACAATGCATACAATCCCACACTAATACATAAACATTTGCTTTTGTAATACAATGAATTCCTAAGATACTTAAACTTAATTCAGTAAGGTTTGTCCAGGATATGTTGGGAAATTGCCATATCTGTCATGACAGATTGATATGTACACCTCTACCTCAATATAACGTGACCCGATATAACATGAATTCGGATATAAAGCAGTGCTCCAGGGGGCGGATCAAAGCAAGTTCGATATAACGCGGTTTCACCTATAACGCAGTAAGATTTTTTTGCTCCTGAGAACAGCATTATATTGAGGTAGAGGTGTATTAGAAGAGATTTTCCTTAAACATATTTATGTAAATGTGTCTATCTTATTTTAAATGTTTAGAAACAGTCATGATCTAAATCTGTTCTGAAGTATATTAAAATATACAGTGAACTCTGTAATAGAGGCTTGAGTTAGTACAGAACATAATCCAACTTTTATACTTCTCAGATTCATAATGTATTTGAAAAGTTCAAATAAGAAATAAAAGCAGAGGAGGAGAGACACTGAGGTAGAAGCTAGGGAGAAGAGATGAAATTTGGAAATCACCACTAATAAAGAAAATAGGTATAGAAAGGCTGTGAAGAGCTTCAGGGAAGGCTCTTGTACCAAAACTGTCAATTGTGCAAAGGAAAAGAGGAAGTTGGCATTAGATGAAGGTAGGAGAGATCCATGAGACAGCTGGAGCAAATCTATGCAGGGTTTTTCAAACAAATTAGCCATTTTGAACATGATACTGAAATCAGTATTCAACTCCATGGATTTTTCTACCAAAGAGATATAGTGGGGTGCCTTTGTTTCACAGACACGACAAGGTGGGCAGCAGCATTCTGCACATTCTAGATTCTGTAGAGGTGAGATTTTTGGGAGGTCACAGAGAAGCAAATTGCAGTAGCAGAGTTGAGAGAGGATAAAAGTATGGATGAGGACTTCAGCGGAGGTGAAGTTGAGGCAATATTGTTGAAGTGGTGGTAGGCACATTTGCAGGTAGAGATGCAGGAGGAGCAAGAAAGTTCATCATGAACAACAGTGTCAACATGAAGAGGTTTGAGAAGGGAAATGTTTCCTAATCCACCATTTATCCTCCCACCTCACTTAAAAAAATATTATTCATACATCTTTAGACTCTAAAATCTGATTAAGTATATGCACATGTACATGTGCATATTTCATGTATAATCCATACAGTATCTCTGTCCTTGTATCTCTGCAGCCCAGAACTATTGAGTCGTTCACACACTCAGACACTGGAGAGTTTAGAGTTCATTCCACAACATGTTGGTGCCTTCACACTAGAGAAATATGAAAATATCAAGAAATATTTAATAAAGGTATTGTGAGCATCATCTTATATTGCTGGCTGTTGTCTATAAAGCATGATTTCAGGTGTCGTAACTTGCTCATTGCCACTTAAATTATCCAGCTGATTTCAGTCAGTATCAATGTACAGTGTCTGTTACTTTCTGTACTTGCACATTTAGGGTCCTAGTTAAGTTCTGCTCTCTCAAGTAATTGCCAAATTCACCTAACCAACCAATTAATAAGAAAAATATATGGGTGCTGCTTTCTCTAAAGCCTCAGCCCTCACGGTCACTTTTCTGGTAATACCAATCTGCTCATGGAGTCTGTTCCGTGCTTCTTATGTTTCATCACCCTAAAAAGTGCTGAGTCCCAATAGAACGTTCTGTGGAATTTTGAAGTACTTGTGAGGTTACTGAAATATTTTGTGGGTTTTCTGTATAACTGCATAGATTTGCTGAATTACCTGAGGCGGCTGTTGTGTGAATTCTTACATAATAGAGGAGTTTGCTACACTTTTCAGCTTGGTGTAAACTTTAGTCAAAATAAAGTTTTGACTATTTCTGAAATTAGTTTGTATGTGTAGTATGTTGTATGTGTAGTTGATATGCATGTGTAACTTTTTTTTAAAAGGTTAAATTATTGAACCTTGACTAGTTGAACTGAGACTCCTGCTTGTGTCTCTTGTACTCAAGTTTCTTTTTATTCACAAGGGATAACATTTCTGTCTCTTGGATCTGTCTCTCTGACTGCTGCACAGCTGGTGACTCTCTAATACCTCTCCACTCAGGCCTGTGACACCCCTCTCCACCCTCTGGGGAGGCTTGTGGAGACACTAGTAGCTGTATACAGAATGACCTATGTTGGAGTGGGAGCCAATCGGCGGTTACTACAGGAGGCAGTAAGAGAAATTAAATCCTACCTCAAACGCATCTTCCAGTTGATCAGGTAAGAAGCATCGTGTTTTAAGTCAGATTGCTGCTGGATGTACTGAAAAACATTTCGTTCTCCTAATCTGGTTAGAATTTATTTGGCTCTGTGTGCCAGCACTCCCCCATTCCTCTTAAATTTGAAAAGAGTCATGATAGGATTCTGTGCTTAGCTGACTTGATGAATCTGGACAGAAAACCCTTTCCCCCTGAAGGCTCTGGCCACAGTGGAACCCATTAAGGCTCTGTCCACAGTGGAACGCATTCTTCAATGTGGTGGTTTCTAGCTGGGCTCTAAGGGCTTGTCCACATAGTGCATTAGTCTACACTAGAGGAGTGTAAATTCTAGTGTGCACTAGCATGTTGTGCACTAACTGGCCTGTTGCAAAGTGCTATAGTAATGCAGATTTGTAGTGCATGCCAGCCCAGTTAGTACGCAACACACTAGCACACACTAGAATTTATGCCTGTCTAGTGTGGACTAGTCCATCATGTAGACAAGCCCTAATGTCTGTTTCCAAACCAGTGTATACGGGGGATGTTTGAGGGGATGGTATTAGAGCAGTATATAAACCAAGCACAGGGTTCACAGGAGTGTATTCTGTAAGAATTCTTGGTAGTAATCTCCATTCACACTAAAGTGAAGAGCTGTGCTTAGATTTTTGCCAGCTGCTATAGTTGTAATACAGTAAGTTATTCTCCAAGCTGTCTATTATTCTACTATGGATATCTGCATTTTTAGTGTAGATGTAGATATTAATATAGTTAAGGTTTGTGCAAAACTGCATGTTTTTAATTTTGACTAGGAAAACATTACACCAACATACACTGAGACTTTTAACTAAACCTTATGGTTACACATGTGGACACGTACCGTGAACCCCAGTATAATCTTTTTTAAGAACATGTATTTTAAATAAGAAATCTGTAAATACGAATAAGAAAACTGTAGAATATTCAAACACATTTTAAGGTTTTTTTTCCAAGCCAAGCAATAGTTGCAGTCTCTGCAAATCTTCTGACACTGTGCTACTCTATCCATGTCGGTAGTTGATGACAATTTTGATTATTAAATAGTAATAAGGTTATGTGGGACAAAAATTTTAAATTAGGAAAACAATTTTCTCAACCCACAGTATGCCCTAATTCATTCTCTGTGCTATATTGCATAATTCCGTACTTGTTTTCTGTGTCTCCAAATTTTCCAGGAATCTGATTGTTATTGAGCACTCTTGTAAGGTTGCATGTCAGTAGTTTATAGTTTCTTAAAATTACTGGTCCCAGATGTAGCTTAGTGAGATTGTCGTATCTTTAAGACACGATCTTGCCTGAATAGTTAGCTAATGAAGAGAGGAGCCAAATGAAAAAGGAGCTGAGGAAAAATAACCTAATTAATGTGTATCAAGCTGTTTCTGTTTGTGTCGTAAGCTTAAGTAATTGGATATGGCTTTGCTGCTAGGCTCACCCAGGAGAAATCACCATGTGCAACTTATGTGTTAGAAGAATGTCTCTCAAATAAATTCCTCTGCTTTCCTTTAGAAGTATGAATATATTAGCTATTTATGGACTCTTCTAATAAATCAAGTGATGCAATTATGTATTTTATCTTTGAGGTTCTTGTTTCCTGATCTTCCTGAAGAGGGCAGCACAATTCCACTCTTGGTGACTGAGACAAAGAGAAGGAAATCCTTCTGTAGTGGGAAAATGGACTCCAGATCAGAATCTCCTGAACCTGGGTGTGTAGGGGAAAAATGGTCTTCAATAAACTAGTCAGTTCATAAACTAGTACCCAATTCATAAAGCAATCCCTTCTTAGGAAAGCATTTAAGTATGTGCTTAAGTGCTGTCCTGAAATGGGACCTTAGATTTGTACCTATATTAAACACTTTTCAAGGGAAAAATATATCTAGTAAGGAGGGAGGAAAATAGCTTTTGGCTCCAAGGACAGATTGTCATAAGCAAACATCATTCTGAGTGGCCTAAAGTAGAGACTAAATTCAAATACCATACTTGAATGGCTGGGAGATGAGTGTTGCATTATGATTCAAATTTTACATACAAGTTTTGAATTAGCATTGCAGGAACTGCATGCAGTTCTGATTGCCCCATCTTGAAAAAGATGTATTCGAATTGGGAAAGGTACAGAGAGAGGCAACAAAAATTGTGAGGGGTATGGAACCACTTCCGTATGAGGAGAGATTTAAAAACACTGGCACTGCTCGGCTTGGAAGAGACAACTGCGGGGTGGGGAATATGACAAAGGTCTATAAAGTCATGAATGGTGTGGAGAAAGTGAATAAGGAAGTGTTATTTACCTCTTCACATAAAACACAATGCCGGGGCACCTTATGACATCAATAGGTGGTAGGCTTAAAACAAACATAAGGAAGTATTTCTTCACACAACGTACAGTCAACCCATGCAACTGATTGCCAGGGGATGTTGTGGAGGCCAAATGTATAACTGAGCGCAAAAAAGTATTAGATAAGTTCATGGCTATAGGTCCATCAATGGCTATTAGCCAAGATGGTCAGGATCATAACCCCATGCTCTAGGTGTCCCTAAACCTCTGACTGCCAGAAGCTGGGACTGGATGACAGAATGGATCACTTGACACATTGCCCTGATCTGTTCATTCACTCTAAAGCATCTGGCACTGGCCACTGCCGGAAGACAGGATACTAGACTAGATGGACCATTGGTCTGACCCAGTGTGACTGTTCTTATGGCCTTGTGTAGGAAAGCCTACTTGTTACCTATTTGGTTCTACAGCACTGTACCTGGACTGTGTTGTTAAATAAAGAATCTTACTCATAATTGTAAATTTAGCACAAGTGTTAATTCCTTAACCTGCACCCTCTCCTTATCCTTCTCCCCTACTGAACATACTCTGAAATGGCTATGTATATGTTCTAATTGTTTGGCTCAGTTCATTTTCTATAAATGTGTTCTTGTCTCTCTTCTCCCCCACACCATTTCTTTTCTGCTTTTTTCAGTTATGTGGTAACCAGTTCTGGGCTGCTGCTTCCTGTGTTGTTACCACGACTCTACCCTCCTTTGTTTATGTTGTATGCCTTGGACAATGAACGTGAGGAGGATATTTACTGGGAATGTGTTCTTCGTCTAAACAAACAGTCAGATACAGCTCTTCTGAGCTTTCTCGGAGTTCAGCTGTGAGTATGCTGTTAAAAGTAATGGCTTTAACACTAAAACAAAACTGATATTTGAAAACCATGGCCAAGTGAAGGCACTGTACCAAAAACCTTCCAATGCCAGTGGTTCTCAACCTATTTATCATTGTGGGTCCCACAGACCTGTAAATCCAGTGCCTCCCGCCCAGAGACCCCTCCACAGAGTGAGGCCAGAAGTGGAGCCCTGACCCTGGACCCAGTTGTGGGGCCGGGCAGCAGCCTGGGCCCTGACCCCACAGGGGCCGTCCAGCAGTCCTGAGACAACCCCAACCCTGGACCCTGACTCTGGGGGGCTGTTGCGAGGCTGGGCGGCAGCCCCAGACCCCCACCATGTGGAGCCGGCAACCCCAACCCGGCCAGGCAGCCGGGAACCTGGACCCTGTGCGGCCTGGTGGCTGTTAGCTGCGGCCCAGCTGTGTGCTGAGTGCTAATTGGGCCGCGGGTTGAACTGCTGTCCTATGCTGTATTAATCTGTCATGGGCTGGTCAATATTTCCTTTTCTTTGACTATCAGAACAGCTATATGTAACTATCTTTTTGTAGTAAGTAGTATGTGAGGGGGCTGATCACACACATGCTCATTTTAAACTAATATGGTACTTGGTGATAGGAAAAGAAATAGCCTGATAACTTTTTAGTTTTTTATATTTAAGAACTGGAGGGTAGTGTTCCAAATTATAGTATTTTCAACTATTTCTGCTAAGTGTAGGTAATCATGTAGTGGGGGGAGGAAATTAGAAAAATCTTGAGGGTCCCTTTCTGTGCATCAAGCAAAAGATAAGTTAAAATCACTTTTTAAAAACAGTAACTCGTTCTATTAATTGAATACATGTGGTTTCTTACAGCAAATTTTGGCCAGTGACTGTGTCCATCCTTGGAGAAAGTAAAAAGGTATATCCACTTTTTAATGGAACATATGAGCTCACACACTTGGCAACGTATTTATTAGTCTCTTATTTTTCCTTTATGCTTACATCTTTTCTATGTATTTTAAAGCTACGTTAGACGTCCTTACTGTAAGCAGCTGTCACTTCAGAAGTGCAGCTCTCTCCAGAATTCCATTATTCCATATATTAGAGGATGCATAGTTCTGAGAACTTTTAATATTTTAAAAGAAGCCTGCATCTGTTTTGTTTGGTCCACAGTTGTGAAAGAAGATGAGGTTAGAAACATCTCTTACCAGGGTTAAGCTGTAAATTGCATTTGATAAAGACTTTTTAAAAATAGGGTAATACCACTTTTATTGTAGATGATCATCATTATTAATAATGCCTTTTTTGGTGATGAAGGAACAGATTATACAATTAGAAACTGGCTATTGTTCCTATTTCCCACTAATGGTGGCTTAACAATCAGAAGTCTCTTACTAAACCTAAATATTTTGTTGAAGTATATGGCTAGATTTATGCTGTAGATGGAAATCTTAATCAAAAACTTCAAGTTCAGTTTTCCATAGAGATACAGAGCCTTTCAGTTTTAGGTCATTACTTCAGTCAGCACAGGTCAGTAGTGACCAAATTTCTTTCCCATCAGATGGTTGCTGTTATGTGAGACTGTTTTGGTGGTCTCCTTCCAATTCCTTTTAGACCAGTGGTTCCCAGACTTGTTCCGCCACTTGCGCAGGGAAAGCCCCATGCAGTCCGGGCCGGTTTGTGTACCTGTCGCGTCTGCAGGTTCGGCCGATCGCAGCTCCCAGTGGCCGCGGTTCGTGGCTCCAGGCCAATGGGAGCTGCTGGAAGTGGCGCGGGCTGAGGGACATACTGGCCACCGCTTCCAGCAGCTCCCATTGGCCTGGAGCCACGATCGGCCGAACCTGCAAACGCGGCAGGTACACAAACCGGCCCGGCCCGCATGAGGCTTTCCCCACACAAGTGGCAGAACAAATTTGGGAACCACTGATTTTAGACAAATCTCACCATCACAGACATATTTTCAATATAATTCACTCTAATTGGCCTCCTGGTTGGCATCATGAGGAGTGAGGCGAAGGACTGAATCAAAAGAGACTGAATTTCTCTGCCTCTAGACTTGATCCTTCCAGGTCAGAGTTGAGATCTATTGGTGGGGCAGTATGTGGAAACCTACATCAACAATGCCCAGACAGGTAGCCGTTTTGTTGACGGAGGACTTCAGTTTAAGTCAATCCAGCATCTTTTATGAGCCTCAAAATCACTTTATAAAAAAATACTTTTATTTTACTGCATTTTTCTCACTCATATTTAATACAGTTGGATAACTAACTTTGCAATAGCCATGTTCGCTTTCTTATGAGTTGTCAGAGGTATTTACTAGAAAGATTCTGATCTTCTCCTGATTACCTAGGTGATACCAAACACAAAAGATGTCTGCTTTGCCTCAGCAGTTGAATGTTTACAACAGATCAGGTAATCCTGTGACTTTATCCCTCTGACTTGCTTTTCCTGCTCAGAATACTGCCTTAGTCTAAGGCTTTGTCTATACTGGAACTGCATGGGCAAAAAAACCCCACATCTCCCCCCTCCCCCACCAAACACAGGGGCGGCTCCAGGCCCCAGCATGCCAAGCGCGTGCTTGGGGCGGCAAGCCCACGAGGGGTGCTCTGCCGGCCCTGCGAGGGTCCGCTAGTCCCGCGACTTTGGAGGACCTCCCGCCACCGTGGGACTAGCGGACCTTCCGCAGGCAAGCCACTGAAGGCAGCCTGCCTGCCGTGCTTGGGGCGGCAAAATCTCTAGGGCCGCCCCTGCCCAAACAACAAGTTTTACAGACAAAAAGTGCTGGTGTGAACAGCTCTCTGTCAGCAGGAGTGTTTTTCTGCCAACAAAGCTGCTGCCGCTTGTTGTGGGGTGGAAGTGTTTTTTTTTTTGTTTTGTTTTTTGGTTGGCAGGAGAGCTCAACTATGCTGCATGCATTTTAGTGACATGGCTGAAGCGGCACAGCTATGTCGCTAAAAGGTAGGTAATGTAGGCAAACCCTTAATTTAGTTACTAGATTGTGGTCTTCAGTTTGCCTCAGGATGTTGTTGCCATTCACATTGAACAAGGAGCCTTGAAAGACTTTTCTGTCTTTCTGCCAAAAATGTTAGTAACTCTTCACAGTGAGGAGATGGATGAGACCTTTTGTGTGGAGGCAGTTGATATCTTCAAGGCAGGTCTTTGTAAGCTACCTTGACAGAAACAAAAGGGAGAAGATACATAATCAATTGTGCATGTGCATTTTTTAAGCAGTCAGGACAAAATGGCTTGCTTATGGAGGTAGTTTTCACAGCCATTAGCTGTGAAAACTATCTTAATTGCTGGTCGTCGTCTTTTAAAAATATTTGAGTGGCAGTAATGAAGAAAGTCTTTTCAAACAGCAAGCACTGATTTTAAAATAGCTTTACATAACATTATTTTATGTTCAGTAATATCTCTTGATCTGGTTCACTTGCAACTCAGTATGCTGTGCAGCTGGTATAGGCTTAGAAATGGGCAGCTTTTTGTGGCTGTGATGCAAATGTGATCAGTGGCTATTTTGAAGGGTTCTATCTTTCTAGAAAAGAAAAAAAACACAAATTAACAAACTGTCTTTTTATTAAGATAAGTTGATTTGCAACTCTTCATTGTAATCCCGATGGTTTCCTTTCCCAATAGTACAACCTTTACCCCATCCGACAAGCTGAAGGTGATCCAGCAGACTTTTGAAGAGATTTCTCAGAGTGTGCTTGAGACTCTTCAGGAAGACTTCTTGTGGTCAATGGATGACTTATTTCCTGTTTTTCTCTATGTGGTGCTACGAGCCAGGTGAGTGGTTTTTTAAAGTATGTAATAAAACCCACAGACCAACTAAATTGTTTCCTGAATGGGGATGGTTTATTAAAGTTGAAACAGAACTTGACTCAGTACAGCTGGAGGGTCTTAAGGGTAGTCTGTTAGTGCAGGTAGAGCTGTTAGCAACCCTAACTAGTTCGGCCATTTCTGAGAGAGAGGCTGCAAAAAACATTTTGCCCATTTCAAAAAGATTCTTAAAGTATAAAAGGCTAGAAAAAAATATGTCGTCTCTTCCTCACGTGACAGGATAAGGAATTTGGGGTCTGAGGTGCACTTGATCGAGGACCTGATGGATCCGTATCTCCAGCATGGGGAACAAGGCATCATGTTCACTACTCTGAAGGTGAGTATGAAATTTACATATCAACTGTCTAAAATTCCTATTGTCCTTTCTCTGGCAGCTGATCTTTGTACCCTTCCTATGGCAATGGCCACAACTAGAGCCAATTTACATTTCAATGAAAGTTAACAACAAATTCTTTCAACCACTTCTAGCGCCATCCACTGATAAAATTTCAAGGTAACAAAGCCCTGTTAATGCTGGTCATTAATAAAATGGGATGTACATGTACAAAATCACTTCGTGTTGCTCAGACTTAAACTTAATGTGCTGGTTCTGATCCCTCTGTCACCAGAAAAATCAAATTCCTGGTATAAAGAGATTTTGAACATGCAGCTCCTGTGATGATTGAGCTCTCTAGTGTGTAGTAACATCTGATGTTCTGTTTTAGTGTGCAAGGGTTCCAATGTGGAAGTTGGAAGTGGGATTGCTTTTATGTCCTAGTGCAGCAAAGAGGGGAGGTGAATGCTGCTGTTTAAAATTCTAGGTGAAATATCAAAAACTTTCTTTTTGTTAAATTAGTAACAACACAATCTGTCCAGCTCTTCTTTGAGATGTGTTGCTCATGTCAATTCCATTCTAGGTGTGCGATGGTCATCGGAGATTTTTGCCTTAGCGGTATCCGTAGGGTCAGTTGTTGTGGCGCCCCCTTGAGTCTCATGATCATACATTGCTGTATATCAGGCGCCGCCGGCCCTACACCCTCTCAGTTCCTTCTTACCTCCCATGGTGGTTAGTCGGAGTGCCTTTCCTTGCATAACAAGGGTTAGTGGTTTCTCCTCTTCTGACTTCAAGTCTTAGGGCCTTGTAAATAGTTGTTTATAGTAGTTAGTGTTAAGTGTAGTTAGAAGTTAGTCCAATTGGGGTCTTTGCCTCAGGTGGGGCATGCCCTGGTCCCCAGGGTTTAAGCCCTGCACGGACTATAACAGGCCTATGCCTGTAAGTGATCCCCACAGCAGCTGCCCCTAGTGCTTGGGGGAATCACACGTGAAGGATAAGTGTCATGTCTGCAAAAACTTTGAACTCAGGACCCAGAAAGAGCGTGATATTCGTTTGACGGCTGCCCTCCGACTTCTGAGCCATCCTGGCTGGACTTGACCCCTAGTACCTCAGCCTCAATGTGCAGTGCACCCCTGGCACTGGGCTTCACCCGGCACTGCTCCTTGGCACCGGTGCCCAAAAAAACCCAGAAGAAGCACAGCTCCCCAGCACCAAGCAAGAAAGGCCATGGAGCATCGAGCAAAGGACCCAGTTTGGGCCGCCCAGCCACTCTGGAGTCATGTGAATGTGCCTCCCCAGTCAGGTCCCTTAGCCCCTTAAAGGATTCACTACCAACTCCCAGGAGGGGTTGGGGACCCAAACTTGTGGTGACATAAATGCCTTCCCAAGCTCCTCCAATGCCAAGAGAGCAGAGGCCTCCACTTGTGCCACTGGCCCCGCGTGGGCCGCAGTAATTGGCAAAGGCTCCCTACGAGGGCAAGCCAGCCATCAAGACCCCCCAGAGGGCAGTTGAGTGCTGCCGATCCCCCTGAGCCAAGGCAGCACTCTCTGTCTCCGTGCCGCAGATCTCCAACATCGCAGCCCAGATCCTCTGGGACTTGCCCTCAATTTCCAGCACCACGTTCGCAGTCCCCACCATCTCGACGCGGATCGCCTAGTGGGAGGCGCCGGTCACTGCATCACCAGTGCCGTTCGCCCTTCTGCCAGTCTTCCTCTCAGTGCAGATCTCAGTCATCCACTCTGTGGGAGCGCACTCTGCCGCACCAGTCCCCCCAACACCAGCAACGGTCCTCCCACTCCCAAGCACCAGTTTCTGGCGGCAACGGCCAGCAGACAAACAGAGGCGCCAACAGTCCTGCCATGGTCCCCAGAAGGGGATTCCTCCAGCACAGAAGGGCAGTTTAGCCCCTTGTCGAGACCCCACCGGCGTGGTTGGGCACCAGAGGCTGTGTCGACTTCCACAGCGCCACCATGGCAATGTGGCCAGCGTAGTAGTAATATTGGAACGCATGGGGCATGCTGGTGATGCCAATGCACCCTTCGCACCGCTCATCTACCACCATCTCAGAGCAACAGTTGACGGCAGGGGGCTCGGCAGGGGTAGGGGAGACAATGCCCACCCCAAAACCCCCTTCCCCCATGGGGGATGATGCCCCAGGGACACCCCTGGTGGTACAGTAATCATCCTCTGGATGGAGTGACCATGGGTGGTCATGGGATGCTCAAGGGCCAGGCCCTGCTTCGACAGGTGGCTGAGAACTTGGGCCTAGAAGTGGAGGAGCTGGCTGAGCAGGCAGACACCTTGTTTAATGTGCTCTCGGCCTCTACCCCTGCCCTACCAGTGCATGATGGAGTCCTGAAAATCATGCAGGCCCTCTGGCAAACCCCATCGTCCATCTCTTCCACTTCCAAAAGGCCTGAAAAAAAGTACTTTGTTCTGGCCAAAGGGTTCGAGTACCTATATACCCACCCGCATCTGAGCTGGTTGGTCATTTCTGTGGCCAATGAGGAGGACAAGCAGGGGCACACGAGTTAAACTCCTAAAAATAAGGAGGCCAAAAGACTGGACCTTTTTCGGGGGAAACTATTCGACAGCTAGCCTGCAATTCTGGGTAAGCAAACCACCAGGCTCTCTTGGGCAGGTATAATTTTAACTTACGGGACTCCCTCTGTAAATGTAAGGAGTCCCTCCCCTAAGATTTGGCCCGAGAATTTGGCACCCAGTGGTGGAGGAGCATACCACAGCAGAGAGGTGCTCTCTCCAAATGGCATAGGACCAAAGTTCCCTGTAATCTGCGCAGCAGCCTATTAAGCGCTGCACAAGCGCTCAGGGCCGTGGCGGGGAGAGATTCCTCTCCCACAGCCCCAAGCCAGCCTGGCCCGGACCTGCTGTGGGAGAGGCGCCCCTCCCCAAGTCCCGGCACAGACCTGCCACAGCCGTGGGGGAGGGACACCTCTCCCAGCCCCAGCACGGACCTGCTGCAGTGGGGAGAGGCGACCCTCACCCCTAGCCCAGGTGTCACACATCACCTCCATATTGGTGCACATAACTAAATTAATTCCACACATTGGTGGGAAAAGTTTTTTAGAGGGATCACTGCATAGAACATGTAGGACATGGTGGCTAGGGCAGTGGTCAGGAGGTGCAGCAATTCAGGACTTCCCATTCAATGGGATTGGACTCTTTTTGCAAAGCAGATGGATGCGAGGCTGTATGGGTTGAAGGAAACTCAGGCCACCCTTCACTCACTGGGTAAACCTACGCCACAGTCTGCAAAGAAGCAGTTCTGGCCTCCCCCTGCTGTCAAGGCTTTGGCAGCCTCGACGGGTCTGCAAGGAGAAGGGATAGAGACACGAGGTTTAGTCACTGTCCCTTCTCCTCCTTCCGCTCACTCACGAAGCCCAGGCCGGCAAAGCATCCTGGGGGTCAGAAGTGCTCATTTTGAAGGTGCGCTCGAGAGCGATGCCTCAGCTGCCCGGATCCACGTTTCGGGGCATGTTGGACTTGATCTCCCATGTGAAGAACCACTCGCTCACCATGGTTCACACCTGCCTGCAGTTGTTAGGCTGCATGTACATATGGTCAGTCATGTCCGGCTCCATCTCCGGACTCTGCAAGCGTGGCTGGCATCGGTCTAGGTCATGCCTTTTGGGGATGTAGACCAAGTAGTCAGTCTGACATCCGGTCGTCCCTGGATTGGTGGTTGGACCCCTGGTTGGTGTTGGAGGGAGTTCTCTTCGTGGCCCTGGCCCCATCGCTGACCCTGGTCTCCATTGCATCAGACCTGGGTAGGGAGCCCACCTGGGCAAGCTCAGCACCCAGGGCCATTAGTTGTGGGATAATTTAGCCCTCCATACTAATGTCAAGGAGCTCAGAGTGGCTCACCTAGCCTGCCAGGCTTTCTTACCCCACCCGAAGGGCAAGGTAGAGCAGATCTTGACGGACAGTACCACCACAATGTATTACATCAACACACAGGGCAGAACCAGGTCGTTGGCCCTATACCAAGAAGCTCTCCGCCTTTTGGGACTTTTGTGTGCTGCATGCCATTCGTCTGGTAGCCACGCACCTGCCTAGGATCAGGAACATATTAGCAGATCACCTCAGCGGGATCTTCTTGTATCCACATGAGTTGTCACTGCATCCAGAGGTGGTCAGTATAATCCCCCAGAGGAGGGGGACTCCCCGGGTGGACTTGTTTGCATCCAGGCAGAACAGGAAATGCCATGTGTTCTGTTCATACCATTGGATTGACAGGGGCTCCCTGTCAGATGTGTTTCTCATCCCGTGGTCAGGGGCTGTAATGTATGCCTGCTGGCCAGTGTCATTGATTCATAGGGTCCTTGTGAAGATCAAGCAGGACAGGGCACAGGTTATCCTAATAGCCCCTGCGTGGTCTCACCAGCACTGGTTCAGCATGCTGCCAAACCTTTTGGTAGCCACCCCACTGCAGCTGCTCCTCTAGCCAGATCTGCTGTCCCAGAACCATGGCAGCTTTCTGCACCTGAACATAGTGGCACTACACCTGACTGCGTGGCTAAACGGGATGAACAGGAATGCCTGGCCTGTGTTGAGCAGTTCTTGTTGGGTAGCAGGAAATACTCCACCAGAGTGGCTTTCTTGGCCAAATGGAAAAGGTTCATGTGCTGGGCCTCGGAATGGCATATCTGGGCCGAGCAGGGCTCTCTGCAGGAGGTCCTGGATTATCTTCTGCACTTCAAACAAGTTTGTTTCTGTCATCAATCAGTCCACCCGGCCGCTATTGCAGCCTTCCACCCTCCGTTCCAAGGCAGGTCGGTCTTCGCTCATGATATGACAACACGGTTTTTGAAAGGTCTGGAGCATCTCTACCCACACGTCCAGGATCCTGTCCCTCCCTGGGATCTGAATCTCGTGCTGTCAAGACTCATGGGACCCCCTATTCAAGCCCCTGGCCTCTTGCTCTCTCCTGCTTCTCTCCTGGAAGGTTTTGTTGCTGGTTGCGATAACGTTGGCCCACAGGATGTCTGAGATCGGGGTGCTTGCTTACTTCAGGGCTGCCCTATATGGTATTCTTCAGAATAAGGTCCAGCTGCGACCACACCTGGTGTTTCTAACCAAGGTTGTTTCCCAGTTTCATACTGGCCAGGATATATACTTACCTGTCTTCTTTCCAAAGCCTCATACATCAGATGAAGAACGCAGGCTGCACGCTCTGGACGTCAGGAGGGCACTGGCCTTCTACATAGAGAGGAAAAGGCTGTTCGGTAAGTCGATGCAACTGTTTGTGGCGGTGGCAGACAGAATGAGATATTCTGCTCAAAGGATTTCATTCTGGATCACTGCCTGCATCCGCTACTGCTATGAGCTGGCAAATGTGCCTCTGCTGACACTCATGACACTTTTTCCCTGATCAAGTATGCCGTCATCAGCAGCCTTCCTGGCACAGGTTCCAATCCAAGATACCTGTAGAGCCACTACCTGGACATCTGTCCAGATGTTCGCATCTCATTATGCACTAAATCAGCAAGCTCGAGACAATGCTACATTTGGCAGAGCAGTGCTCCAAGCTGCATGACTGTGAACTCTGAGTCCACCTTCATGGACAGTGCTTGTAAGTCACCTAGAGTGGAATCGACATGAGCAAGTACTTTGAAGAAAAAACAGTTACTTACCTTTTCATATCTTGTTCTTCGAGATGTGGTGTTCATATCCATTCCATTACCCGCCCCCGTGCCCCTCTGTTGAAGTTGCTGGCAAGAAGGAACTGAGAGGACATAGGGCCGGCAGCGCCTGATATACTGACATATAAGTGCAGCACTCAAGGGGCACCGCAGCCGACCCTATGGATACCGCTAAGGCAAAAATCTCCAACAACCGTGCACGTGGGCATGCCCACACATAGAATGGAATAGACATGAGCAACACATCTCTAAGAATAACAGTGATGAAAAGGTAGGTAAATGGGTTTTTTTGCCATTGGTATGAGTATTTTCCCAAAGTTTCCAATTGCTACCTATCTAAACAATATATGAAACAGTTAATTAGAACTGAATGGCTGTCTAAGCTAGGGCTTTTTTCTAGCTACTCCTAGGACCTTTCATTGTAATGTCTGGGTACATCAAAAACATCTATTTGAAAGATTGTCTACACAGCAAAAAAATTTAAAAAAATCTCTGGCAGCGAATCTCAGAGCCCAGGTCAACTTAGTCAGGCTCATGCTGCGGGGCTAAAAATAGCAGTGTAGACTTTTGGGCTGGGGCAGCAAGCCCCCTCCTTCCTCTCAGGTTTCAGAGCCCAGGCTCCAGCCTAAGCCCAAAAATCTACACTGCTATTTTTACCCTGCAGCGTGAGCTTGAGTCAGTTGACCAAGGCTCTGAGACTTGCTGCCATGGGGTTTTTGCAAGTAGTTACACAGGACTTCTGTGACAAAACTTGGAACTGAACCCAAGGATCTGGAGTCCCAAACCATCCTCCCGTTCCATGAGGAGGTAAACACTATTTTAACTTAAAAGCTCAGACCTTTCCCCTGATACTTCATGATATCTAACAAGATTGCTGCACAGTGAATGTTATCAGTTGTGCAGTGACCACAGAAAGTCTAACTTCCCGGGGTCCTTGGGGAGTGGGGAAATTAAATCTATAGATGTGTAGCGCATTTTGTAGGTATTTTTAAGTTAAACTGAATTTTGTTTCAATTCAGGCTTGTTACTACCAGATTCAACATGAAAAGCTCACCTAGATCGCCTCTGCAACCTAAGTAGATGAGTATCTACTGAGTGGAGCTTCAGCAACATCCATGTTCTTCCCTAGAATGGCACTTACAACAGAGATATGTGGATATTGCTTCTGAACCGCATATAAGGATTGAAAAAACCGATTACTGAGGCAAACTAGAGGAAATGACAGAGGCAGAAAAGTAATACTTAAACTTGGCCTGTCCAACAGTTTCCAAGAAGAGAGACTATTTGCCGGTCTAAAGGAGGGATTGTTTATTCTTCCCAAATCAGCAGTGTTTTTAAAAGGCATGACATCGACTTGGAGTTAATATGTAAAGAGTAGTCTGAGCATATGGCTTCTTAGACAGTGGGTTTCTGGTTTTCCTGAATCTACCTGCACTGACCACAGATTGCTTTAAAAGGATTACATTGCATCACAGAACCACTCTGTGTCTTCCTGAATTAAGCTGCTAATTATGTTTGTGTCTGAAAAAGGGAAAAAGAAAAGTTGCTGTGTTAGTATTTATAACAGGCAGTTTACATAATATCTGTCTGGAAGGGTTCTGATTGAATCATTTGTAGCAGGATTGCTGAAAGCAGCCCTTAGTTGCTGTTACGGAAATCATCAAATTGTCATGGGCTCCTTTACGTCCATAGTGGTAAGAACATATCCTTCTTATTTAATTAACTTCATAAACAAAAAGCACTAGCGGGTTTGAATTTCATTGCTGAATTTGGTACTTTGTAAGTTTTTGCAGAGCAATTAGTTTCATTGTTCCTAGCCTTGCATTCTAAGTCCCAAGGATGAACAATGTGCAGGCTGTTTTTGGAACAGTTTTCTTGTGAAGTCCATGCTGCAGGAGAATGAGAACACGTTTTAAACTAAGTGACACTAGATTTGGATTGAGATTTTTGACTCCCTCTATTATGCTGTATTTGGCAAGGGAAAACTCACTGTTATATTCTCAAAGGTATTGTAAAACAAAAACTTAATCTCAGTGTTTGGGTTTTTGTGTGTGTGCGTGTTCTCTTGTGGTTTACATTTATCTTGATTTATACAAATAATGCCAGTGAACATTTTGGATAAAATGGGTGCTGTTCTTTACCATGTCTGACAGAAAAGTGGGAGATATATGAAATGTTCTCATGACTTATCTTGAATTAGCATAGCAAAGGCTAAATCGGTTTTGGAAATCAGAATCATGGCTTGTGTGTTGACCCTTTAAAAAATAGAAACAAAACTGTTCATAGAAATGCTGTTGGGAGCAGTGACTGTAATGTAGCACTTTTCATAATAAAGTAAAGAGTATTTGTCTTTGAGACTGTTTTTGTGGATGGTTGGAGAAAAGAAAATTTAAAAGGTACAGCAAGAGTCTATTTAAAATCTCATTTAACATAACACCCATCTCTAGAGTCCCACTAATATCTTCTTTTAAAAGGTGTCTCTTTAATACAAATAATTGTTATCAAAGGTGTACTTAGAGAAAATATTTGTTGTTAGATCAAAAATAGTTATTTTAAGTAAGTAAACTGTTTCCTACTGAATTTCAAAAACCTCTTAAGGGACAGGAGCTTTTGGGGAGTAAGACTGCAGCGTGTGGATTTTTGTTTTGGCCTTTTTTTTTTCCCCTTTAAAGTACTTTACAACTATTTCTTCTTTGAGTAGATTCAGCTATGTGTTCCATTTGGATGTGCGTGTGCTCATAGCACCAAAGCTGGAGAACTTTGCTGAGCAGTACCGGTAGGAGTGGCTCCCGCACCAAGCCCCTCTCTTGGCAGCTAGATTCAGAGATCTGTGGGGTGTTTTCATCTCATGTTTTTTATCTGTTTTCTGAGTTTTTTCTCTAGATAATAGTACATTAGGTTTAGTTTTGTGTTAGGGTAGATGGCGGCTCTGTGTGGTACCCTCACCAGGGTTCAAGCATTGTCCATCGTAGGGGGAAGCATCCTCAATAATGATTCCCACGCAAGGTGTGTGTTGTGCGCGGGTGAGGGATACGTTAAGGAGTGGTGCTCTGTCTGTAAATCATTAAAAAAGAGGACTCGGGGGCGAGAGACTTATGATTGAAGCAGCACTTTCTGGAGCAGGCCATGAGATCCGCCTCAGCACTAAGGTCCTCATCTGATCAGTGGTCACCTTTGGAACTGGAAGTGATGCCCCTTCACTTTTGGACTCTGGTGTTTCCCTCTAATAGGAGGAGGAGGAGTTATTCTCCCTTCTCTGGTGCAAAGAGGAAGAGGTCCCATAAGACTAATTGGAACAACTCCAGGGCTTGGGGAGATGCTTCCTCATCTTCTAAAAGGAATACTGACTGGCACCATACTTCTTCTGGCATGTGGGATGGAGTAGGTCTGTCTAACTGCTCTGTGGTACCACGCTAAGATCAGGGAGAGCTCATACTGTCAACACCAGTTCTGGCGATGGGGCATCTGAATCCAGTACTGATCATGTCTGCCCCAGCACCTACTGTTTCGATGCTGGTGGCATATTGAGCAGCATCAGACCTGCTGTGCCTGACTTTCCACTAGTTCAGGAGTTTTCTTCTTCGAGTGCTTGCACATGTCCATTCCAGTGTAGGCGTATGCGCGCTCCAAGCATAGTCACCGGAAAAATTTCTGGTGTTTATAGCTTGTACTGCTTCATCCCCTGTTGTGCCCTTGGCACCTTCTGGATGCGTTGCAGAGCTGCTGGGTTTGTTGGCACTACAGCTCTCACTGCCCTGGTCCCAGACTGGAATCGAGGCTGATGCTGTGTCAAGCCCCAAAGACTCCCTCAATTCTGGTGTGCCATTCGGCTCTGCCATTGCTCTGGCAGCTGATCCCGTTATCAAGTTTGGTACTGCCCTTGGCCTCTGTGCCAGTGCCTCCTAATACTGGATGGGAGTGTATCTTACTTGGTTTTGCCAGTGCCGATTCTATATTCTCTCACTGGCACTGATGCTGCCCCTGTGTTGGGGTCTGGATGAGTCCGATTGTTTGCTTGCCCCGTCAGGACTGGTTCCTCCATTGTCTCTGAGAATCTCTGGGACTCCTGGCTCATATTCCCCTTTGTTGCCCTGATAAGAGACTGTCCTCATATCACCATTGATACTGAGAATGACTTTGTTCCCACAGTCAGGACAAGGGCTGTTTTGGCCTGGTGCCTACTGGCCACCAATGCCAGATCTGTTTGCCCAGTAGCCTCCTTGGATGTTCCTAGATTTTTGAGGTCCCATTCTTAGACCCACCAGGATTATCCTGAATGGATCCTGGGGTTCAAGAACAGGACCCATCATTGATGCAGCAAATCGCTTCTTCGTCCTCTCTGGGTGACGCTATTGTGCTGGGCTCTCCCTCAGTGCCTGAGGACTTTAAGGCATATCAGTACCTCCTTAGGCATATGGCCACCCCCTTAGGCATTCAGGCTGAATTTTCTGCAGGAGAATATGCATAAGCTGTTGGATATTCTCCCATCATTAGCTCCAGAGAGAGTAGCCCTCCTGATAAATGAGGATCTCTTGGATCCTGCAAAGGCCATCTAGAAAGTTTCTGCTTCATTGCCTCCCATGGCAAAGCATGCAGAGAAGTGGTACCTGTCCCTGTGATGGGGTGTGCTTGGCCTTTTGTGGCCTCCTGCTGGAGGCCCTGTAATTCTACTACACCCCACCCCAGGAAAGAGCATTGAAGGTGGGTTGTCCTCTGCTGCCTGGAGAGGACTCATGAAAGCAGCCAATCAGAGCCCAGCAGGCTCAGCTAAAAGGAGCTGCAGGGCCTTAGCAGGTCAGTTCCTGGGTGAGACCAGAAAGCCGAAAAAGGTTCCCCTCCAGCCAAAGGAGGTGGACTGGTTGCATTTACTGGACCTGGGAGAGAGAGGACCTGACAACTTTAACCCTAAGGTAACGGGTGAAGGTAAATGGACCAGGAGAGAAGAGGCCCAGGGACTGCAGCAGCAACCAATTGGAGCAGTATATGGTTGCTGTTTATAGAGTGCTTGTGTTGGAACCCGAAGTAGTGGGCAGGCCTGAGTTTCCCTCACACTGGCCCCTGGCAAAGTCACCGAAACTTTGAGAAAGGGAAAAGGCTCTTTTCAAGACTGAGCAAAGGACTGGATTTAAAAGGCCTAGAGACAAGGTTGAAGACCCTGAGAAGGGCAGACAATTTGAACTTTTTCCTGCCCTGGAAGGGGTCTATTTTTCACTGTGTGACTTGGTCAAAGGTCTGAGCTACTGAAGACCCGCCTAGTGAGATCAGCAACCTATTGGGTGCACCAGGAGTGGGAAATTGCAGTACCACACCCATCCAATAGGCTGCACTCAAGAGGTGAGTGCCCCATTACAGTCCCCATGCAGGGTTTTGAGGGTTTCAACTTCCATCCAACCCCTAAGAGTCTTATGTAACTGCAGCAAATGACAGAGAAGGTAGAAAGCTATATCTGAAGACAGAGTCCAAGTGATGGACTTGATGTGAAGAAAGATTTACACCTCCTCTTCCCTGCAGATCTGCATGGTGAACCAGTAGGCATTGCTCTCTAAATACGACTTTGTTCATTGGATGGCCATGACCAATGCTACAAAAGACAGCCACAAAAGGGCCATGTCCAGAGCTACAAAAGGATCTCTCAAAACTGGGTGACTGTGCAACAAAATGGCAGATTAAATTTAATGTTGATTAAATGCAAAGTAATGCACATTGGAAAGCATAATCCTAACTATACATATAAAAATGATGGGGTCTAAATTAGCTGTTACTACTCAAGAAAAAGATCTTGGAATCATTGTGGATAGTTCTCCAAAAACATCCACTCAGTTTGCAGTGGCAGTCAAAAAAGCAGTCAAATTATTCAGAATGCTGGGAATAATTAAGAAGGGGATAGAAAATAGAACAGAAAATATCATATTGCCTCTATATAAATCCATGGTACACCTACATCTTGAATACTGTGTGCAGATGTGGTCACCCCATCTCAAAAAAATATATATTGAAATTGGAAAAGGTTCAGAAAAGGGCAACAAAAATGATTACGGGTATGGAACAGCTTCCGTATGAGGACAGATTAATAAGACTGGGACTTTTCAGCTTGGAAAAGAGACAGCTAAGGGGAGATATGATTGAGGTCTATAAAATCATGACTGTGTAGAGAAAGTAGATAAGGAAGTGTTTACTACTTCTCATAACACAAGAACTAAGGGTCACCAAATGAAATTAATAGGCAGCAGGTTTAAAACAAATAAAATATTTCTTCACACAGCACACAGTCAACCTGTGGAACTCTTTGCCAGAGGATGTTGTGAAGGCCAAGACCATAAAAGGGCTCAAAAAAGAGCTAGATAAATTCATCCAAGATAGGTCCATCAATGGCTATTAGCTGGGAATGAGCGACAGGGATGGATCCATTTGATGATTACCTGTTCTGTTCATTCCCTCTGGGGCACCTGACACTGGTCACTATCAGAAGACAAGATACTGGGCTAGATGGACCTTTCATCTGACCCAGTAGGACCATTCTTATGGTCTTATGTCTAAGTTTGCAGACAAGTTGCCAGAAGCCTCCAGAGAAGAGTTTAAGGCGTTCATTGTAGAAGGGTGTATGGTAGTCAAGACTTCCTTACAGTCAGCTCTGGATGTGGCAGATGCCTGGGGCCAGGATTATGGCACCAGCTGTGACCATGAGGAGGGTCTCACAGCTGCGGAATTCAGGCATTGTGCCCAATGAGCAGCAGACCAGTGAGGACTTATCTTTTTTGATGAGACCCTCCACTTTTTTTTTTTTTTTTAAAGGATTCATGAGTTACTTTTTGTGTTCCTTGGGCATTTATGCTCTGACTGTAAAGAGATGCCACTACAGCAGTCAGCAGCAATATTGCTCATAGTATTTCTTCTGTTCTCCTTTCCTGTAAGGCAGCTGGACTACCCTAGGAAGGGACATAGATCCCAGAGGCTAAGGCCCTCTGGTTCTGGATTTAGCTAGCTGGCTGGTCCTCCCCTGGCATCCGGCAAGTGGTCATTTTGACTTGGGTGTCCTGGCCAGCGATCCAGTAGTGACCTTTCCATTTCTGTTCCCCCTGTTCATGGACAGGCTGGCTTGCTTTTATAGTATTTGGAGTTGAGTTACCACACCCAGATGGGTCCTGAACACCGGCATTCCGGTTATGCCATACATTTCCTCTCCATTCATCCTCCCCACCCCACCTCTTCAGGAACCCCTCTCACAAGACACTGCTCCTCAAGCAGGTTTAGTCTCTACTGGCTTTGGGGGCTGTAGAGGATGTTGCCTGGCAGAATCGTGGACAAGGATTCCACTCCTGATATTGCCTGTCTCCCAAGCCCCACGGAGGAATGAGACCTGTCCTTGACCTCTGCCAACAAACACATCATACAGGTGAGATTCCCTGTGGTCACCTTGGCAACTATACACCCAGTGTTATATCAGCACTCTGGTAAACTTTTCTTCCAATTCTGACCATCCCTCAAGTCATTCTCAAGCTGAAATGCAGGGCCGCCCAGAGGATTCCGGGGGCCCGGGGTCTTTGGCGGCGGGGGGCCCTTCCGTTCCAGGACCCGCCGCCGAAGTGCCCCGAAGACCCGCGGCGGGGCCCCCCCACCGCCGAAGTGCAGCCCGGTCTTTGGCGGAGGGGGGCCCCCGCCGCGGGTCTACGGGGCACTTCGGCGGTGGGTCCCGTAATGGAAGGGCCCCCCGCCACCGAAGACCGGGCTGCAGTTCAGTGGCGGATCCCGCTCCGTCTTCGGCGGTAAGTCGCCAGCGGAGGGTGCTTCTGCCCCGGAGTGGAAGGACCCCCCCGCCGGCGAAGACCGGGAGCAGAAGACGCTCCTGCGCCCGGCCCCGCAAGAGTTTTCCGGGCCCCCCGGAGCGAGTGAAGGACCCTGCTCCAGGGGCCCCGAAAAACTCTGGTGGGGGCCCCTGTGGGGCTCGGGGCCTGGGGCAAATTGCCCCTCTTGCCCCCCCTCTGGGCGGCCCTGCTGAAATGAGGAGGAGGAATGATGTTTGGAGGCCATCTAAGCAAGATTTGCCAATCATATAAAGCTTTCCACCTGAGTGGCCTGTTTTGGCCAAATGAAAGCAATTCTTGATATGATCGTTAGCCTGGGGAGTTCAAATGATGCTGCTTTGTATCCAGTCTTCCGGTCTTGCACTTAGTTTGTTGAGAGTGCATCTGGCAGCAATTCTGGCTGGTATCTGGCAGCAATTCATCCACCCATCCATGGTTTTCAAACTCCATGCTAGTGTAGTTCTTGAAAGGCGTCACTCATATCCACCTGCTGGTTAAAGAACCGGTTCCTTTGTGGGACCTTAATGCTGTCTTAATGGCTCTTCCATTTGAGCCTCTGGCAACTTCTTTCTCCCTTGTGTCAGAAAATTGCTTTCCCTGTGATGGTAACGTCTGCGAGGAAAGCGTGAGAGTTGCAGGCTTTGATGGCAGGGCTTCCTTGCTAGCAATTTACTCAAAATAACTCAGTTGCTCTGCACCCTAAGCTTTTATCTGAAGTGGCTTCTCAGTTTCACCTGAACCAAGTTATATATCTATCAGTGTTTTTTTCCCTAAGCCGCATTCAAACCCCAATGAGCAGCATCTTCACACATCGGATGTCATGCAGTATTTAGCTTTTTACCTGGATAGGACTAAACATTGCCATTCATCTCATCTGCCTGTTTCATATGCGGACTGAATGAAGGGGTAAGCGCACTCTTCACAGACTGTTTCCAGGTGGATAACTCCCTGCATCAAGATAGCATACAAAGTAGCTCAGACTGTGCCCTTTCAAAAGGTGAAAGATCATTTCACAAGGGGCCCGGCAATGTCGGTGGCTTTTCTAAGTGAGGTTCCTATACTGAATATTTGCAGGGCTACGACTTGGTCCTCTGTGCATACGTTTACAAACCATTATGCCATTATTACAGCATCCAGATCAGATGTAAACTTTGGGAAGGCAATCCTGCAGTCCTTGTTTAAATAGACTCACCTCCTGTGAGTATTGCTTGTAAGTGACCTGCATAGACCACACAGCTGCATCTAGTCAGAGAAGAAAAAATGGTTACTTACCTGTATTGTAACTGCTGTTCTTTGAGATGTGATGCAGACACTTATTCCACAACCCATCCTCTGTCCCCGCTGCCTCAGAGTCTGTACTTCTAACATTCATGTGAAGGAACTGAGAGGGCTCTGGGTGGTGCTGCCCTCCTATAGACAGAGGAGGCACTAGGGTCACAGGGTGCAAATCCTGCCCCTACTGGTAGGCAAAATTCTCCAGCATTGCCTGGGTGCGTTCACACCTTTATATAATATCCATCTGCATAACACCTTGAAGAACAAGTCACAGTACAAGTAATAGTTGTATCTTGTGCCTGTTGATTTCAATAGAAAATTAATCAGGGCTTTATTTGGCTACAGTTAATATTGCCTAAAATCAAAATATGTATTAAAAATGAATTTTGAAAAGTGTTGAGAAATACCTGGCATTGTGTGTCTGTCTCTCTTCCTCTCCTCCTCCGCCCTCCCCGCCCCCACCCCCCCGGCCAAATGACAGTGATGCTTTTGTCCCTAAATGGTGCAAGGTTGAAAAGTTTAGCTTTAAATTGTTGCACGCCAAGTTATTGTAAGCTGACTGACAACCTATTCCTAATTGCAAAACTGACACCATAAATGCACCTGTCCTCTGCAGATTTTTCTTTCCAGAAAACACAAAAATTGACCGCAAGATCCAGCCCGCAAGTGCTTCCTTTGGGAAATTACTCCGACTCATTTTAATGGACCGTGACCTATGGCAGGACACCAAGATCCAGGTCTATAAGACAATTGTTATTCCTACACTCCTTTATGGATGTGAAACCTTTCAACAACACCTCAATAGTCTGGAGAGGTACCCACAACAATGCCTTTGTAAGTTTCTTTGCATCAAGTGGGAAGATCGCTGTACTAATGCCAGCACCTCACTGAAGCCATTATCTCCAGCATTGAAGCAATGATCCTCATGCACTAACTCTGGTGGGCTGGACATTGTGTGCAGATGCCAGAGTCTCACCTCCCAAAACAAGTCCTCTATCTCAACTCACCCATGATCAGAGATCCCCTGGTGGTCAGAGAATGCTACAAAGACGCACTGAAAGTGTATCAAGACAACTGATGTGGACATCACAAGCTGGGAGGAGCATACCACCAATCAACCCAATGGTGCCACATCCTTCATCAGGCAATGGCCTATTTTGAGGAGAAGCACTTTGCCCTCAAAGCTGAAGAGAGAGAGAAGGATGGAAAAAGAGAACCTTTTCCCAGCAGGCAGCTGGCCCACCAGGAAATGTCTGTACCTACTGCGGGTAGATCTCTGGTTCCAGGATCGGACTCCTGAGTCATCTCAGGACCCATATATAAAGCCATAGTAGAGATCATCCTCGAATCAAGGGGTCGCCGATGATGATGCCAAGTTACTTTGTTTTAAAAACTATTAAAAATTTAGTTTCAAGAAACAAGAAATGGTAGGCCAACTCTTGCTAATTATTTCTCTTCTGGCACCTCCTGGATCTGGCTTCCACTATTTAGTCAAAGGGTTTCTTTGCTTGTCCTTGGGAGATAAAAGCAGAACCCTTCTCGAATTTCTTTGATTAGCTTTAACATTTTGTAATAGAATTAGCTATAGATGTATACTGTTACATTTCCAAGTATTCTGGCTATAACACTCTTGTAGCTATATCAATATTCAGCAACGGTGCAAACAAGTTTGTAATGACTTAAACCAAATAAAATTAAAATCATTTGACATCAATATAGAGGTCTTTCCCCCTCCTCCCCATGGTAACTATTTGATTATTCTTACTTCCTAGAGAGGTCCCAGTCTAATGGCTGAAAGCAGATAAGTGCTGGGAATGGGGAGGTGGAAAATGTGGGAAGGCTACCTTATACCACTTTGTAAAAATCTTACCAGCAGAGGAAGTGGGGTCTACTGATCAGCCATCTTTTGACAGATTTGAAGTCCCAACATTTATACTAAATACATGGAAGCAGAGCTGACATTAAACCACTGAAGTCTGCAAAGAAATTAGAAAACGTGACAAAAACTGACCACCTCCTATCTTTACCTTTCCATGCAACGAAAAGTCCCCCCATTTTGTTGTCATGCTTTTCTAAATAAGGCCAAACTCCTCTTTTTTTCCTCCTGTATGCAGAAGTCATGGAAAGCCAAATACATGCATCAGAGGGCAGGATTTGGCTCAAAATGTTTATAAAGGCCTATTCTGTTTCATACTCCTATATATACTGTCTCCCTAATCCTTCCTTTGAGACATATATCTGTATTTCTTCTCTGTACTTCAAAACTTTATCATGATACTGCTGCTCCTTTATTTGTTATCAATATATCTGCCTATCTTATACTGTCTGTTCATCAACAGCTTATCTGCTTACCCAAGATTACACTGAAAAAGAGCGTGCTACATGAAAATCCAAATGTTCCCTAGCTGGGTGCAATTGATATAGCTGAATCTCCATTCTACCAGCCTATAGAACTTGCAATGCCTGATATAAATCAATTTCTAGATAGACACAACTTTTGCTGTTTAGCATTTACGGTAACCTATTTTTATACACCCATTCTTGATTATGGTTAACAGCATATTTATAAAAATATTTAAGCATAGACCAATATTGTTTGCAAATGTTGTGCTTTTGTTCCTTCTCCTCTTGGGTATGAACGTTTTTCTGGGAAAAAACCAAACAAGATGTAAATAAAGAATATCACGATAAAGCCAAATATGTGTACAACATAAAAATTAGAAATATTAATTGAGCTTCATTGCCAAATTCTATTCAGCTGTTATCTCAATCTTGATAAAGTAATCTATTTGTGTCGATACAACAAGACTCTCTCATATTTGACTAGTAAAGGCACTTCAGAGCATTCAGGCTATGTGCCCCACTGAGGGAACTGTAGGTTCAGCAATACAGTGGGCTTTTCATATGGATGAACTAGTCAATCCAAGAAACTAGTATTCTGGCAAAAACAACGAGGAGTCCGGTGCCACCTTAAAGACTAACAGATATATTTGGGCATAAGGTTTTGTGGGTAAAAAAAACACTTGAGATGCAAGTGGGTTTTTTACCCACAAAAGCTTATGCCCAAATAAATCTGTTAGTCTTTAAGGTGGCACTGGACTCCTCGTTGTTTTTGTGGACACAGATTAACACAGCTACCCCCTGATACTTGGTATTCTGGCAGGCTGCCTGTTTATGTACAAGTCCAGAAGATGAAAGACGTTCCTATCCTTCCAAGTATAAGGCTGATGGTAAGTCTGCATGGTGCACTACAGAAAACAAGAAGATGACATTTGAAATGGAGGACAGTTGAAACCAACTAGCATGTTTTGAAGTGTTGTCAAGGATACTTAAATTGTAATATATAACTCTGGCTACCCAAGCTAATAGTTGTGTTGAACAGGTCAACATATAATGACTACTGGGATTTATGGATCGTTTCAGTATAGACTTGTTTTTTTAAGGAAGAAGATACCATTTAAAAAATCTATTTAAATCTATTTAAAATGTAAGATGTTTCATTTTTTGAGAGCAGAATTCTCCAACGTAGCAAAGACTCATTAAACTATAATAATAATAATTAATGATATTATGGCATTTTTTATTAGTGGATCTTATAGTACTTCATATCTTATATATTTATCGTTTCAGCATACCTCTGAGAGAGGAAAGTATTACTCCATTTTATAGTTACTGACAAATTCCCAGGTAGTCTTTGATCATCCTAAATACATGTCTTTTTAGTAAAAACATTTATAAACCCATTGTCCTCTCCTTTCTCCTTATCCCCTTCCCACCCCCCAAAAAATATATTTAAGAATAAGAGGGTCAAACTTTTATTGGCCCCAGAGGTCCAATCTTACAAGTGACTCATCTAATCAGAATCTTGTTGGCTTATGGTGACAAACAGGAGTTACCAAAGGGATTACTTTCTTTTTTCTACAAGTGCATTCTTGGGAAGTCAAAAAAAATATTGTTCTTATTTAAACATCTTTACCATATTTGTGTGACTATATATTTAGTATATGTGCACATGAGAAAAGATGAAGGTGTTGGATACAAGTCATCTAAGCCTTTTTAGCCAATATAGAAATGACGAACTACTTCACAGAGAAATAGGTGTGCATTTTAACAATCTTCTGATCTTTTTAATAGCTCCTAATTCATCAAGATACTTAAGTGGCCATCACGTTAATATTTAAGTGATCTCCAAAAGGTTTCAGCCTTAAAATCATAGTTTGTAGAATTGAAGAAAGATTTCTTTCCAGGCCGCAGTTTTTGGATGTATCTGAGAAAAGTTGTCCTTTCAGTCCAAAAGCTGTTACGTATGGTTGATGGGTCTGATATTGTCCTACTGAAACTTTGCCACTGAATTCAACAGGGAAAAAAAAATCAGGCCTCTTGATGCATTGAGAACAAAATTGTTAACTTTAAAATGTGGTTTTGTTAGCCGTATGTACTACTGAATATTTTGGAGGGAATCAGGGATAAGTGACAATTGAAAAATAAAATTGCATTGGTCCTAAGAGAAGTAAATATTTTCAAATACTGTGTAGAACCATGATCGATTTGAGGAAGAAAGGTTAGGCAGCAATGTAAATTATTATTCCAGCTGTACACTTTCCATGTTGGTAATTTTTAGAACTTCTGTGTGCAGAAAATATCAAGTTGAAACATGCAATGGGAGAACTGCTATTGAAAAGGAACAGTGTATCATGCTAAATATCATGCAGATTTGACTTGAGCAAATACAATTTAAAATTAACAGAAATAATTTTCTCCTTCTGCTTACCTGCCAAGATCTAAATTCAGGGTTCAGTTTTTCTTCTAGAACAGCTGATCACATTACAAACAGTATTTTCCTATGTCTCTTCTAAAAGATCAAAATCCATGTCTGTTTCAGAAGAAACAGTTAACCTTGACCTCTGGTTCATAGCACACTAAAAGCCCCAATTCATGTTTTAAAGTGTGAGAAAGAAAGGAGGGAAAAAATTAACCTTAAAATGCAACTAATTTAAGGACAGTAAATGGTTTCCCTCCCACCCCCCCAGTCCTTCCCCATTTCTTTCTCATGAAAGGGATGTTGTACCTGCAAAGATGTAGCAACTTCTAACAGTGCTGATTGTTGGATGTGAAGTCTGAGAATTGAATAACTTGCTTTAGGTTTATAATCCCCTTATGCAACTCAATGATTATGTGAATGTGTTTCGTCCTCTGATTGGTGGAAACAACTGAATGTCTGAGTGGATTATTTCTGATCCTTCCAATGTATGGCTCAATTATTAGCTGATAAGATTCTTGGGATTAAATGTGTATCTGACCAGATTCCTCTTTTCAACCTCTGTGGTCTGTGATGCATTAAGAAAGCAGTAAGGGGCAGCTTTGATTGTATGTTCCTGTAGCTAACCAAGAAATGAGTTAACCTGCAGGGTTTCTCTCCCTTTATTACTTCAGTGTCACCATATTTTGTTCATTAAATTAAAATCTGGGTATTTCTTCCTTGTTACAGGATTTCGGCTTAAGTGTAATAGGAGATCAAGGCTAAAATATTACATATTCTCCATCTGCATTTACAGGCTTGGTACTGTGGAGAGACCTTAAGAACCAAGTGCGTTGGTCATTGGGAAAGTTGGTGGGAACAAGTAACTACGTAAGTTAAGGATGATTAAAAGTAGGCTTTTTATGCAAGAAAAGGGTTAAGAAGATCTCTCCTCTCCCTGGTTCTGAGGTTAGATTTCTGCGGATTAGAAAGGAGAGGATGTCCATAGATTAGCTAAGGCGGTGAGGTGATTTAGGCTACTAATAGCCCACAAATATTCTTCCCCGTGGCAATTCTGCGTGATTGGAACATGGTATATACTGCAGCATTTACAGGTAAGACATTTTGCACTCTGCTGAAAGAGACAAATTGTACAGCATAGACGCATTTCTCACCTGCACGTGTGAAATTTGTTTTTGATGTCGTTGCTGCAACATAATTCTAGGTAAACCAATTTAAATGTCTTTAAGATGCTGGCTTGTACCAGTGGAATCCTAATTAAACTTCTGACATCTGTTTAGTTCTTTGCCTGCCAGCTAAAAAATTGACATTGGAAACTTGTGTAGGAGAAAAATTATTCCTTAATAAAAATAGGATCATGTGAATTTTGTTAACAGAATTTTGTTGAATGGAGAAATTGTAATGTTCAACAAATGCATTTTTCCAAATCTTCAGAAGTCCACTGTGACATTGACAGGTTATACCCGGTAGAATGAGTAATTATTCTGCTAGTAAAGATCTAGATTAATTTTCTAACTGCTTTTATTGCTATTGTATCTAATGTAATAGACTGGTCAAATATCCCTTGCTTTGGATTTGTTTTTTAAAACAACTTTTTTACTATCTCATTCCTGTGATGAATGATTTTGCCATGTGTTTCAATGAGTTAATTCTCATACTTTGTTATACATGTCAGCCATGTTTTAAAGCAAGAACCAGGAACTAACTGTGATTGATGTGTGGAGACAAGGCCAAATTATCAGCTGAAAGAGAGCATGATGACTGCTTCACAGAACTCCACATGCACTGTAAATTGTAATTTCCTTATGTAATACTCTACCTAATGAGCAGACACTTTGACAATGGATCTGTCCCCATATAAACAATATTAACACACATGTACTGGAGCTAGTAGGAAATTGCTCAGGAGGGAAGTAGAAGTCAACATGTAACTGAATATAGATCAGTGCAAATAATGAGAGCATATTTTTTACATTAGCAACTTTAGCATGTGGACACCAATACCATGGCACCATGGAATAACTTCAAGAACAGATTTAAATATTTACTCTTTCGATGTCAAAAACGTGGTAGAGTAAATCCAAAATTTTATATATATAAAAAACCATAATATTATCTTTGATCAGTAGATCTCAAAGGAGTTTACAAAGTCAGGGAAGTATACTATTCTCATTGCATCGATGGGGAAAATGAGGCATAGCAATCAAGATACTTGACCAGTTTACTTGTTGTTTAACAAAGCATTAGAAACTTTTGAGAAGGTTAGGTCAGTGGAAGCACATTGTATCTGTTCTCTGCCATATACCCTGCCTGCCTTACATTTCACATTTCACAGCTGGTTGAATATTCATCGAACAATTCATTATTTTTTTCAGTTAAGGTTTTTTCATTATTCACCCTGCCCTAGTACTAATTTGCAATCTACAAAGAGCTAAATTGACTAGGTCCTGGTAATCTTAAAGATTGACTCATCTTCTACCTCTATATTGTGCCACATCAGTGATCAGTAGTATCACTGACAGGTTTCAGAGTAGCAGCCATGTTAGTCTGTATCCACAAAAAGAACAGAAGTACTTGTGGCACCCAAGACCCCAGCGCCCAGCCAGCGGCGGGCTGCCGGCGGGGGGGCGGGGCCGGGGGCCGGCCGGGTCATCTGCCGCAGTCGCGTCCACGGGAGGTCCCCGGGAGCCCACCCGAGGGCCGACTGCAGAGCAGGCATGACTGCCCAGGCTGGCCCCCCTCCTCGCCCAGGGACTCCGCCCCGCAGGCATGACTGCGACGGTTCCGCCGCTCCGGACTCCTCCCGCAGCCTCCCTCAAGCGGAGCCCGCCGCCAGAGCCGACCCGCCCGCAGCGCGGGGAGTCCCAGCCGAGCAGCGACCACAGCAGACTCTGCAGTCATGCCTCGCGGGAGATCGCACGCCCCGCGCCCCGGGCGCCCCACAAGATGACTGCTTGGGGCGGCCAAAAAGGTAGAGCCGCCCCTGGTGGCACCCCAGAGACTAACAAATTTATTTGAGCATAAACTTCTGTGGGCTACAGCCCACTTCATCAGATGCATAGAATGGAACATATAGTAAGGAGATGTGTATATACACATACAGAGAACATGAAAAGGTGGGAGTTGTCTTATCAACTCTAAGAGGCTAATTAATTAAGAGAAAAAAACTTTTGTAGTAATAATCAAGATAGTTTGACAAGAGGTTTGAGGATACTTAACGTGGGGAAAATAGATTCAACGTGTGTAATGGCTCAGCCATTCCCAGTGTCTATTCAAGCCTAAGTTGATGGTGTCTAATTTGCATATTAATTCAAGTTCGGCAGTTTCTCGTTGGAGTCTGTTTGTTTCTGAAGCTTTTCTGTTGCAAAATTGCCACCTTTAAGCCTGTTACTGAGTGGCCAGAGAGGTTGAAGTGTTCTCCTACTGGTTTTTGAATGTTATGATTCCTGATGTCAGATTTATGTCCATTTATTCTTTTGCGTAGAGACTGTCTGGTTTGGCCAATGTACATGGCAAAGGGGCATTGCTGGCACATGATGGCATATATCACATTGGTAGATGTGCAGGTGAACGAGCCCTGATGGCATGGCTGATGTGATTAGGTCCTATGATGATGTCACTTGAATAGATATGTGGACAGAGTTGACATCGGGCTTTGTTGCAAGGATAAGTTCCTGGGTTAGTGTTTTTGTTCTGTGGTGTGTGGCTGCTGGTGAGTATTTGCTTCAGGTTGGGGGACTGTCTGTAAGCAAGGACAGGTCTGTCTCCCAAGATCTGTGAGAGTGGGAGATCATCTTTCAGGATAGGTTGTAGATCTTTGAGGATGCGCTGGAGAGGTTTTAGTTGGAGGCTGAAGGTGACGGCTAGTGGCGTTCTGTTATTTTCTTTGTTGGGCCTGTCTTGTAGTAAATGACTTTTGGGTACTCTTCTGGCTCTGTCAATCTGTTTTTTTTTTCTTCACTTCAGCAGGTGGGTATTGTAGTTTTAAGAATACTTGATAGAGATCTTGTAGGTGTTTGCCTCTGTCTGAGGGATTCGAGCAAATGCGGTTGTATCTTAGAGCTTGGCTGTAGACAATGGATCGTGTGGTGTGTCCTGGATGGAAGCTGGAGGCATGTAAGTAAGTATAGCAGTCAGTAGGTTTCCGGTATAGGGTGGTGGTTGTGACCATCACTTATTAGCACAGTGGTGTCCAGGAAATGAACTGCTTGTGTGGATTGGTCTAGGCTGAGGTTGATGGTGGGATGGAAATTGTTGAAATCATGGTGGAATTCCTCAAGGGCTTCTTTTCCATGGGTCCAGATGATGAAGGTTGCTATGTATGTTGGCCAAACCGGACAGTCTCTGTGCAAAAGAATAAATGGATACAAATCTGACATTAGGAATCATAACATTCAAAAACCAGTAGGAGAACACTTCAACCTCTCTGGCCACTCAGTAACAGACTTAAAGGTGGCAATTTTGCAACAGAAAAGCTTCAGAAACAGACTCCAACGAGAAACTGCTGAACTTGAATTAATATGCAAATTAGATACCAACTTAGGCCTGAATAGAGACTGGTAATGGCTGAGCCATTACACACATTGAATCTATTTCCCCATGTTAAGTATTCTCGCACTTCTTGTCAAACTGTCTGTAATGGGCTATCTTGATTATCACTAAAAAAGTTGCAAAGAATCCTGTGGCACCTTATAGACTAACAGACGTTTTGCAGCATGAGCTTTCGTGGGTGAATACCCACTTCTTCGGATGCAAGTCCGAAGAAGTGGGTATTCACCCACGAAAGCTCATGCTGTAAAACGTCTGTTAGTCTATAAGGTGCCACAGGATTCTTTGCTGCTTTTACAGAACCAGACTAACACGGCTACCCCCTGATACTAAAAAAGTTTTTTCTCTTAATTAATTAGCCTCTTAAAGTTGGTAGGACAACTCCCACCTTTTCATGTTCTCTGTATGTGTGTATATATATATATATCTCCTTACTATATGCTCCATTCTATGCATCCGATGAAGTGGGCTGTAGCCCACGAAAGCTTATGCTCAAATAAATTTCTTAGTCTCTAAGGTGCCACAAGTACTCCTGTTCTAGTAGCATCACTGATATTGCAAGGCAGCTTGCAGGAGATGGAGGCAGGATTTTCTGAATGTCAGGACTTCATCTCTGGCATTTATTTGCAGTAGAAATTCATCAGAGTTCAAATCTGGCCAGGTTTGAAAGCTCTGTAAATTGCACCCATGTGACTAATGGTAGGTATTAGAATTTCCCTTGAACTTAGTCTCCTGCCAGTATTACTTTGTTCAAGATAGTTGGCTCAATAGATGCAGAAGTTCTGCATCCTGCTGTTGAGGAAATGTGCCTCTTCATCCAAATTATGTGGTGTACCCAGATACTATGGTGATGGATACTTTTTAAAATGTGTGTAATATATAGTCCCTCCTCCCCCAAGTAGCTACTTTGGTAGGCCATGTGGTTGGATGAGTCTTGCTTGCTGCTTCTTTTTAACAGCCTGCCTAGGAACAAGGCCTGTGTCTGTCCTTTAGTGGTTCCTGATTATCTTTCACCACTAGCATCTACTAAAATCAGTCTTCATGGGTCTCACAAGTTGAAAGGTCCTCTGTTTGGCTTAGTGCCTCATGCCCTGGAACAATCCTGAGGTATGTGGGTGTTCACTCCCCTTTGCAATGCACCACCTTTAACCTATGAAGTGAACCTTGTGAGAAAGAGGAATCTGATTGGCTGATGGAAACTTCTCTTTCAAAGTAACTGTAGGCTTCCTACTTTAGAAGGTAAAAGTGCCCAGAAATCTGGAACTGATTTTTGTCTATTGACACCAACATCTGGTATCTGATAGCTACACAATAGTTCCCACTCAGTTGCTGGCTAACAGCAGGCAGCAGCTTTCCCAACCCAAGTGTCATGGGAACTGAGGTCAGTGCCCATAAGGCAAAAGGCAAGTTCAAAATTAGATAACATTTACAGCACTTACTTTCAGATCAATCCCACATCCATTCTCAATTAAAACAGATTATCTGTAAACAAGAGCTATACATTAGTTTAATGGAAAACAGAGTAAGGGATCTGCCAGAAATTTTAAAGAGACATTGTTGTCAAAAGTAATTCACCCTTCCAGAAATGTGCCTGAGCTTTATTTCTGGCATGACTTAATTATTTCACAACTATTTGCTGTAGCAAAATATAGCTGCCCAGTGGGGAAACTGTAAAATATGCCTCTGATAGCTACAAATGTGGGTTTTCTTGTTTTGGGGGTCATATCTATTGTGTATACTTTCTTAGCTGAGAAACACTTAAACCTGAGTTTCCCTTCATGGGCCAAATATTGATACCAATATTTCTTGCCCAAGAGAATTCCCTATAGGTGGTAAGCAGTACTTATTTGGGCCTTTCATTGAGATCCAGCATTTTTCAACTTGCTTGTATCATAAGAGGATACAATCACTTAACTCTGCTCCCTTACACAACGGGCAGTACATCAGCATGCAAGTTTTGTTGGTGATTATAATAGTCAAGAAAATAGAGGCAGAGGGGTCAGAACTCTGGTGGGAATTTCAATGTGATTATCACAGCTGAAAAGTTTCGTTAGCCTTAATAGTTTGGTTTTTATTGTTAATGAATTGTATAGTTTGCAAAGTGCTTTGAGATCCTTGAGGATGAAAGACTGGCTCTATTAAAAAAAAAAAAAAAGTCGTCATTATTCTTTGTCTAGTATTCACCAGCTACTACAAAATTATATATGTGGTAACAAATACATGAAGATGACCATGCTCATCTCCTATATAATTTAAAAACTTTTTTAGATTACTCAATGAAATTTTCCAGCGTAGCTTAAACTTTTGAATGTAAACCGCAGCTGCTCAGCTCCTTCAGCAGATGGCAACCCAGAAAGCCTATGTAAGATAAAGGGATTTTTTAAACCAAGAAAATCTTCTCAGATGGGGTATTGATGTCTTATCAGTATAATCTTAAAAATAAATTACATTCAGGTCTGGCTCCAGATTCCCAGTTCAGAGCTGTTGAGACATATGTCCACTTCAATGTCTGAATAGTTAACAAGCTACAAATGGTTTAGGACAAATTTTCCACAATAAGAAATGAATTGGACTTCTCCACACAGATTATAGGGGTATGTTTACAGAAACATGGCCTCCCCTTCTGTGGGTGCAGTTTGCACTTGCATTTTTGAACCAGTCTGAATAATTGCACCTAAACTGCAAATATATCACACAGTCCTGCAGTTAGTAATGTGTTTCAATGTGACTGAAATGAATGGAAGCTCGGGGTCCCCCATCCTCAATTAATTTACTCCTTCGTATAGTATTTTCTTTCCTTCACTCTGCCACCCTGCAATAAAGGATTTCTGCATTGCTCTTTCTAATGGCTCAGCAGTTTAGGAAGCAGGTATTAATGATCTGTCTTACATAGCCTTGGTTAAATCCCAGCATTAGGCAGATCAGCTCTGCTTATCAAAGGGGAAGACAGTCTTAAAGGAACAGATTCAAAGTTATTGAGGAACATTAAATACCGGCACCTACAAGATGTGTGGGTGAGGTGTGGGAACTCCACATGTATAAAATGTATGAATAATAGTTGGAGTCATTGGAAGAAATGAAGTAGAAACTGCTCAGTGTATTTTACCAGCACTGGGGTAGGAAAATCACACTGTGCTGGGGGAAGCCTGGGTTCTGTTTTTGTTGTTGTTGTTTTTTTTAAACAATAAGACATGTTTTCAAAGACTATATTCTTTACCATCTCTTGGAATAGAATTATACAAGAAGTACACAAGAACATACCAGATCCCCAAAGGTTTAAAATGGTACTTTTCTTTGTTCCCTTATGGGGCAAATTTGTGGTGAATAGGGTATATTCAATAGTACGTTGATTAAACCATAATCAGGTATCTCTTCTGAATTCTTTCCCTGATCCCAGCTGCCTTTTCAAGATAGGGCAGGACCCAAGAGAAGAAGTGCCTTCTAAAAATAGGCACTAAGAAGTGCAGTAAAAGTGACAGATTGTAAGTAGATTGAGGTAATAAATCTCTTGCTGTACCTTATAAATTTCCTGTCCGCAGTCGTGGGAAAATGGCTGCCTTCTAGCTTTGGTAATCCAGAAGATAAACTGCATATATCTAACACAGGTTGGTATGGTATTCACTACTTGTACGTAAGTATTGTTATTGGCTCCCTTGTTCAAATGTTTTGTGATACAATTCATTAATGTTTGTGGGAGGCATTACCTTTGGATTGAGCTATAACAAGAATTTCTCAGTGGAAAGGTTTTCTTCAATGTTAATTTTATAATTGTAATTTTGGCTATACTGTGAAACCTTACACAGAATGCTGTTGAAGACACAGATCAAAATAGGGTCCAGGAGACATACTAGGTTGATACAGACCTTTTACTTCTGGAGACCCAGGTTTCAAATCGGATAGATTACATGTGACTGAATGTGGTGTGTTCATCCTGTTCCTTCAGATCCATGTATGGCACTGAGCTGCTGGAAATGAGAAACTGAACATACAACTTCAGTTTTCTCTAGAATAGATGATTGACTCTTCTGCCACTGTAAAATACCAGTTCTAAAAATCCTTGACTCAGTCTCCCTATAGCGACATTTGCTAAAAGAAATGGAATGGAGAGTTTCCTCTGATTTCAATCTGGGGGTGTGGTCCATGGTGTTTAATCGTTACTTTAAAATGTAATAATTTGACAGATTTAATTTGCCCATATATTGTGTACTTAAACGAGTCCTTAACTTTTTTTTTAAGTTGCAAGCGTTTTTGAATGCCATGATTCATGCTGCTGTGGAAAGTATTAGTATTTCCATTTATAAAACACCATTTTCAGGTTTTATATCATGGGCTGCCCTAAAAGAGGCAAATTTTGCCTTTGATTACTAAATAATTTTAATGTTGTCTTCATTTTTCCATACAGAAAGTATAGGGAAGTCTAGATTATTTTGCAAATACTGAGCTAAGGCTGTTTAGACCCCAGTCTTGCAAACACTGATGCGCATGCTTAACTTTACTCTAGCCATCAATCCTAGTGATGTCACCTGGGTACAACTGAGCATGTTTATAAGTGTTTTCAGGATCAGGATCTTCATTCTCTAAGGCAAAGTTGCTAAGTTTTTTGGGGTGACTGCTGTATTAAGATGACCATAAAAATTTTAATTGGGCTTAAAGTTATCAGAGAAATTGGAAGGAATTTTTTGAGAAATTGAGGGGAAAAAATTGTTTTTATGAGTGCAAACAAATAATGGAATATATTGGTTTTTAATGCTGTTTTTGGTGTATGCTTTACATTTCATAATTTTATACCTAAAATTTTAAAGGGATACTGTACGGTTGTTCATGCAATAAGTTTGATGAAAGCCTATATTAATAGCAATGTTTGTAATTTTAATGAAATTGAAAATCACTTTGGATTTAAATGATCTCTCTCCATTGTTCACTGTAGCATTAACTAGTGCACGAGAACTAGGATGTGATAGTGATAAGCCTACTTTTATTGTCCAAGATGAAAGAAATACAAAAAGTAAATAGCTTGGAATACCCTGCCAAGTCTTCAATATCAGAGAAACTTTACTGGAGGCAATTAAACTCTTTATATGAAGAAGTCTTTGCAGATTCTGGCCCCATTAGTGGAGGAAGCAATTCTGATTTTCAAAATTCTTTCTATTTTAAGTCTAACACAGTAGTAATAGGAAACGAAATTTGGTTTATTTTTAAATGACTCTTAACTTGACAGTTCCTGTAGACTGAAAAATGGGTTATTTTTTATTTTCAGATATCTTGGGGGAAATAAATTACAGCTGTCTGTGGTAGTGCATTTAAAAATTTGGTGTATAGCATGTTTTCACAAGGGTGCCTTATTTTTGAGGGGGCATTGGAAACTTCACAATTTAAATACAGTGGCTTAGTGCATTAATGTAACGCAGATTTTGAGTTCATAGACACTCCTTGAAAACATGCAACTTAAACCCTCCCCTCCCACTCAAGGAGCGACTATAGCTCAGTCATATCTAAACTGAGTTTTAAAAAATTTCAAAAATATGAATGTACCCAATAAACTATAACAGCTTTATGGCAAATGGGGCAAACTCTTCAAAGTATTGCTAATTACGAATTCACATAAGATTACCACTAAATCTACAATTACTTTTGACTATGGATGCCCACATTTTTGTCCAGCTGAGTCACATTAGCAACTTACCATGAGCCTGAGGGCTCTATGTGAGGAGTAAACAGATTTGAGCCGTACTGTCTGAGTGATGCCTTGTTTAATATGGTGGTAGAATTCGAACAGTTAAAGGTTTGATCAGATAAGCCTTTCCCATTAACTGCTGATGGTATTAAATGTGGTCTTGCACCAAGATGTGCTACAAGCAGCCAGAGAGACTATTTTGATCAAGGTAAAGAAATGCACCTTAGCACAAGTGTCCCATGGAGAATACATTTACTTACTAAAGGTAAATATAGGCATGGACCACTTTTGACCTGTAGGCCGCCCATTGGGCACCATGGCTTTGTGAACAATATTATTCTGCTAGGTTTAAATTAGAGATGGACCAGACTAAAAGCATTTAATTTGAATCCCACCCTAACCTTAGCAGTCAACATGGACTCAAACTGAGATGCAAGTCCTGTCAACTTCGGTTTTCTCAGCCCATATCTAATTTAAACTGGTTGTGATATTGTTTTGTGACATTTGAATCTGAAACACTATTTTTATCCCCCAGTCTGTTTTTATTCTACTTTCTTTCTTACAAATCGAAAGTTATTCCAACATGCTTATTCTTCGTTTCACAGTTTGGAGTCTGTTTTGTGAAACATTGCTGCTGTGAATGATCCATTCAGAGAAACGGGGAGAATCTCCTAGAGTGAAGGAGAAGATGGAGATGCTTGCAGTACATGGCCAGGAGACTGGTACAGCACATAACTCTTGTGTTCCTTTTTCAAAACAAGAAAGAAACATGCAGATTTTCTTATCAAATCAGCAGATATTTTAAAATATCACTGATAGTATATATGACAAATCCCATTCTTGCTTGGAATTTAGTCTTATTTGTTTCTTTATGTAGTACCAGACAGGTGTGAGTCAAGCTTTACAGGCACAATTGAGGTAAGGGCCTAATTTTTTTTTATAAGTGAGTAGTGACTTTGGGAAGCCTGCTTTTAAATGCCTTAAGAGTCTGATTTTTTCAGAAAGTGCTGAGCACTTTCCCTCCAAATCAGGTACCTTTTTTAAAATTTCTCATATTGGGCATCTAAAATCACTAGTATTTCCCAATAATTTAGGTCAAAGTCCCTACCTCAGAGCTGACATTCTAAGGTGCTGATCTGGCAAACAAGCATCTGAATAATATAATTGAAGTCAGTTAATGCTAAGCACAGGCATAAGGCTCAAGGCCTAAAGTGATAGCAAAACCAAAATGAACCGTCAATACATGTAGAGAGGCTGTGGAAGGAGATCAGTAAACAAAAGAAGAGATGTAGTCTTTGTCTGGTGTAGTTATCTGCAGTGGTCCAAGCTGACTGTATTGTGACTAGGTTTTTTTGGTTTTGTTTGTTTATTTTTTTAAAATATACATTTTTTTGAGAGGGAGTGATCAGTTTGGTGGAAGAATTGAGGTTTCAGGAGACATTTGCATGAGAAGGAACTTGTTCAGTGCACTAGATCAGGGAGACATTTGCAAGCATAAAGGCAGCATGGGGGGAAAAAAAGCACAGAAAGGGTGTAGTGTAGAGAGAGTGAGTGAGCATGGGGCCTGGTGCAAGACTTGAGGCCTGAACCACAGTCAGCAAAGCCAGGCTAAGCTGTGAACCAAAGTCAGGCCATGTATTAAAGCAGATGCTTACAAGTTCACTGTCTAATACATGAACTTGGCAAGGGCACTGCTAGCATTGCTAAAAGACAGGCACTCCTAAGAAGTACCAGGCACTGGGTATGTATGTGAACACCTTCCAAAAGATGAGCCCAGGTACATCCTGACCTAGCACAAGATAAGAGGGTTTGACTGAAGATATCAGGAGCAAGGTACAAGGGGAGATAACAAGCAGATGTCATGAAACCGTAAGGTAGTATGTAAGTTTTGTCTCATCAATAAATATTGGGGTGCCTCGCCTTCACTCTTTGTGCAGCTGAGGGGACAGCAGAGACTCCCACAGCTGACTGAGCCACTCCTTACCACTGGGCACTCGTGTTAGTGTACCTGTAACCACAGAGCCGGGGCGCTGGTACTGTGTCTTGAGGGCAATAAACCTGGCCAAGTGCCTTTGTCACCAAACTGAGCCTGTGGTCTTTCTTACATGTAACATCAAGGTCTGCTCAGTTAGCAGGCTGCACTCTTCCAATGCTGATAACACCAGAGCTCCAAGAACGAGAAGCTCTGAGCATCTGTAACAGCTTAGCAGCCTGGACAGTGTTACTGTGGCAACAACATTCCAGCCTTCAGTGCTTAACAACAAAGGGGACTGAGAGAAGGAAATTAAGAGAATCAGTTGGCCCTTGACTTGTTTTACTAGTGAGATGCTTGATTTAAGGCAGGACAGAGAAGCATAGTCACCCTGTGAAAGCACAAAAAAGGAAGAGAGGAAATAATAGAAAGTGTTGAAAATCAGAGTGTATTAGGGAGTGAGGGAGCAGATCAATTTTATTTGGCCTCTGTCAGAAAATCATCTCAGACCAGATTTATAAAGGTATTTAGGTACTTGAAGATTCAGATAGGTGCCTAGTGGGATTTACAAAGTGCCTCAGTGAATTGGGTGCATAGGTCCTATTTACTTTCAATGGGAGTTAGCTACCTATCCTCAGACTTTCGTATGTTAATATTTTCAGTTTTCTCATAATTTCTGGGCAGAGTATAGACTTTAGAAATGATCCAATACTGTTATAAAAATCTAGTTTCCTGTGGCATATAGGCCTGATTTTGAATAATGGTCATAAACTGATAAGGGCTAAAATTCTTATGCCTCCTTCAGTTTTCAAATAGGTCTAGATTTTCATTGTGTCTGCACACTATTCCTGTTCTCTTTATGTAGGGGAAGTGGGGCTGTTTCTGATGGGAATGGGGAAAGAGTCATTCCTAGGAGGCAATGTACGGGATGGCTGATAGTGGTACAGATTTATTAACTGAACTCTCAGGTCAGACTGGAATGTGAATTATTATTATATGTTCTATAGCCCTTGAGATGTGATGGGCACTTTCAAATGGTGAGAAAGAAACAATCTAAAAAATCCCTAAAACATGGGCAAGGCAAAGTTACTACAGTGCATGGATGGAATAAATGTCAACTTGGATTCAAACTTAAATAGGTGTGGGATGCCCATGGGGAATATGTTTCTCTGATCAGTGGAAAATTGCTTGCCCTGCACAAATACAGTTGATAAGAAGGTATGTACCATAGAGCTGACAACAGGGAACCTTTTCTTCTTAAGGAATGACCAGTTGGGTATCTGGGACACATTATAAGGGAATATAAATTCAAGTGAGTTACCTTCTCAGAGATCTGGGCCAATACTTGGCTTTTTTGATCAGCCGTTTGTGCTGAAATGCACTGCACTCTCTTGTTTCTTGGGCTCATGTTTATCTCGTGTTTTGACTCTAGTGTTACAAGAATTGAGTCTGTTCTGTAAAAGAGATGTCAATGGAGTTGGAGTGTTATACGACCTGCTCAGATCTCCCTGGCTGCAAGCTCTCCTAAAGGTAAAGCCCTCTTTGTCTGCAAGGCCAGTCTTCCTTGGAGAACAATATCTCCAACAGGCATCTGCCTCACTGTGCCATGCGGAGATTGTAGGTTAATTAATCCAGATACTTCAGATTAAGGTGGAAAATCCCAGTGTACCTGGCTAATTGGGTAATACCATGCAATCACAGGGAGATTTAAGATTGGCTGCAGGTGGTGATCTGTACCCAGGTTGTAAAATGGGTGCGAAATCTTGTTTTCTATGAATGAATGAAAAGTGCTATACGAGTGTGAAATATTATTATTTACTATTGATTGCATTGCTGTGACGTATAATCAAGGGCTGTATGTTAGCATCAGACTGAACTGGGAATAGGGTGACCAGACGTCCCGATAAAATCGCGATATTTAGTTCTTTGTCCTGCGTCCCGACTGATGTATGGTTGGGACGCCATTTATCCCAATATTTTGCACTCCAGCTTTTTTTTTTGTTGTTTTGGCTTCGGCAGCCCCCTTCTCTCTTCCCCGCCTCCCCCATGTGTCCCGATATTTTGTTCTTGTCATCTGGTCACCCTAACTGGGAAGGAAATTTTTCCTATTAGACAAAACAGTTCAAAAAATTAAGTTAAACATTTTAGCAGGAAAGGAATTTTTTAAAGTCTGTAAACAGGTCCAAAGTTAATAAAACAAAAATAAAAAAAACCCTTCTAGGTCAGTGGTCACCAACCGGTCGATCATGATTGACTGGCTGATCCTAGAGGATCTCCCAGTCAATCGCGCTCTCCAGCAGCACAGCATGGCTGCCACTAAGGCAGACTCCCTATTCTGGCCCTACGCTGCTCTCGGAAGCAGCCAGCATGGCTCCACAGGTGGGTTGGGGGGCAGGAATCTCCCTCTGTGTGCTGCTCCTGCCTGTAGGCACCACCCCCGCAGCTTCCATTGGCTGGGAGAGCTGCAAGGGAGGTGCTTGCAGAGAGGGGCAGCGCATGGAGCCACGTTTCCCCGCCCTTCCCCCGGGGCGTCGGCCCCTTCTGGGAGCAGTGTGGAGCCGGGGTAGGCAGGGAGCCTGCCTTAGCCTTGCTGCGCCCGCCACCGTAAGTGCTGCGCCGCCGGACGTAAGTGCTGCCTCGCGGAAGGCTGCACCCCAGCCCTGAGCCTCCTCCCAGAGCCAGCACCCCAAACGCCCTCCTGCTCTCCGTACCCCCTCCTGCACCCCAAGTCCCACTCTGAGCCCCCTCCTGCACCTCAAGCCCCAGCCCATAGCCCCCTCCCCGAGCCAGCACCCTGTACCCCCTCCTGCACCTGACCACCCTCCCCGAGCCAGCACCCTGTACCCCCTCCTGCACCTGACCACCCTTCCTGAGGCAGCACCCTGTACCCCCTCCTGCACCTCAACACTCTGCCCCATGACTTTTACTAAAAATATATCTGACAAAAAGGGGATCTGCCAGTCCCCACCCTGCCTGAAGCGGGGCAGCTGCGTAGGGGCTAGGAGCCACCTGCAGCACAGGTGGCTCGGGGATTCCCCTGCTGGCAACTGCGGGCTCAGGGAGCTGCCAGAAGGACCCTGCAACTCCCTACCCCTGCTGGTGGTGGAGGACCCTGCAGCTCCTAACCACAGCAGGCTGAAGTCACGGAGGTTGCTGGAAGTCATGGATTCCGTGGCCTCCATGACTAAATCGTAGCCTTATTTATGATTTTTATTCTAGCTAGTCCTAGAAAATCTTTAGTGGTGTGGCATTACTGTATGTGTGTGTGTTTCCATATGAGTGGATCACACCATGGGTGTGAATCCATTGAGTAGTATTGCATTGTTCCCTTTTCCTTATCATTTCACCCAATAGGTTTATGAATGCCTCCATCAATCTATCAGAAAAAAACCAGTCCCAGTCACATCCCAAGCACGTGCACTGTCTCGTGAGGTGAGATTATATAAGAGACTAGATTCCCTTTTTTTTTTAACCGAACCCTAATCTGTTAACTTGATTGCACATAATAATACTCTGCATATCTGTGGTGCAGTCTGTCCGAGGATCTGAGTGCACATCACAAGCATTAATGACTTTTGTCTCACAAGGGAGTGAGGCTAGTAGTTAATCATCTCCATTGTACAGATAGGGGATCAAAGACACATAGAAGGTGTGGAATTCCCAGAATCACATAGTCTGGCAGAGTGACTACGAGTCCTGAGCATTAACTGCTAGATCATCCCTCCTCCCCAATTCACAATCTGCCTTGTCATAAAAGCTGACCATAAAGGAGCCTGGCTCAAATCTATGAATTTTATAAGATTTCTGATAGGATGATTTTAATAAGTTCAGGACAGAATTAGCTGGAAGCTTAATGGTTCATGCTAGAAACTTATACTGTTGATGAAATCTAGTTGTAGAATTGGAGAAGGGAATTCACTTAGTCTCATAGCTTGGAGTTAAAGAAAAAGTCTATTACATTACCAAATAAAGTTGACTACAGTATTTAAAATAGGAATTCCTGATGGATCCAGTTCCCACTCTCTCATCACCAGGTGGTGGAGTTGTTGCGTGGAGTCCCTCAATCTACAGAGATCAGAGAGCTGAGACGACTTCTGCGAAATCCAAACTTGAAGGCAAGTGCTGGGCATTGAAAGGGGAGTCAAAACATCTCTCACTGAAATTACTTCAGAACTTTGCAGCTGTCTGCAGAAGACAGCAAAGAAGGCAATAGAGATTTGGATTAGTTATGGCAAGAAGAAATTAGTGGACAATGGTAGCTGTGAATTTGCAAGTGTGGGATTCTTTCCCCCACCTCTGAAGTCTGTGTCTCATCCCTTACCTCATGAAAGAATTAAATATCTACAGTATGCACAACAGACTGATGGTTACTGCTGTTTTTAATATCTGTGCTGTTGAGAGATTTATTAAAAAAATTTAGAGACATACGGCAGGTTTTTTTACATGAACAAACTTGTTTTGTCTTAAAAACTATTACAAAGCTTATGTGCTTGTGCTATATCCTCAAACAAGAACACAGCTCTCCTAAGATGAAATTCCAAGAAAACAGGAAAATGTCCAATGATTGAATTTTTCAGTGGAAAGAGCAATGATGTCACCCACCGCCGTGTGGGTCTGTATTCATGTAAGAATTCAGTCTCCCGCTTCTGACTCCTGGACAGCCCCAGTCAAAGCTATTTCTTGGGATGACCTTCGCTTGCTTCTTTCTTCTTGTCACAGGCCTTACTATCAGCTCATGATACTGTGGCCCAGAAAGATTTTGAACCAATCCTTCCCCCTCTACCAGATAACATCCCTGAAAATGAAGAAGCCATGAGGATTGTCTGCTTAGTGAAAAACAAGCAGCCCCTGGTAAGGAAGCTTTCTGATATTTTGATTATTTGAACTTGTGCAATAGATTCAATAAAGTGTTTTGAATAAATGGGTTATTTATAAGCAATGTTATGGAAATTGTGTTAGTTCTAGTCTCTTTTAAATTGACAGACTCAGCTTGAACAAATGAAGTGCCTCCTTGGCAAATGGAGTGGGAAGGAGGGTAAAAATCTAACAACATTTCTTGGAAGTTGTTTGCCCTTGTTGCCCTTTTATGTTGTACTATATTTGTGATAAATACAGGGATTAGCACTGGAAAATCATAACATTAGAGATGGAAAAGATGTATTACAGTAGGCCCTATGTACGATTTTATAGACTGCGAGAGTGGGAAACTGGGCTGTATAATGACCATTTTGTTCATGTCCCTTGAGAGACTAGGTTTACCCATCTTTTAATGTACTGTGCACTGTACTTACGGGTCCTGCAATACTGTGCAGCTTTAAGGAGAAAAGGCATCTTTTTCAGTAATCTCCAGTCATTAAGGAGATCAGATTTGCAGTTTGAAAGGAATCAAAAGATATTTATTCTTTTTATTTTGCCAGGGTGCCACCATTAAACGCCATGAGATAACAGGTGACATTGTGGTTGCCAGGGTGATCCATGGTGGGCTAGCAGACAGAAGTGGTAAGTATCATTTGAAACACACAGCAGGGAAAAAATAGCCCTTTTTTCTGCAAATGTAAATTTTCTCCTATTAAAACTTTTAAGCACATACCTTGTACAGTACCATATAAATAGTAATAATTGCCTCATGCTGAAGTACTTCTGACTTTTTTTTTAAAATTTCTTCATAATTCTCTCATTCCGGGGTAAATGTGTTGCATTCAAAAAAGGTGAGACAGAAAGCCAACGTCAAACACAATCTTACAGTATTTACACTCAACATCAACACCTGGATAAATCTGGCATGAGTTAAGCAATAATACAAAATAGTGCCACCTGATATGAACACCAGCACACTCCATTTCATAGCAGAATGTGGATAACTTGCTCAGGCTCTAGTCCCTCCATCATAAAATAGTTCCCATTACTGTACCATGGCCTCTGTCTGGAGGATAAGTTTACCAAAGTTGTATACAGCAGTTGAATGAGATCCTGTTAGGATTAATTAAGATACACAAGATAACCTGTTTAACTGAGTTGAAGGGGAAGATGCAACTACCACTTGTGGTTTGCGTGATAGATCATGTGTTTCTTGCTTATCTTTAGTAAACTTGCTTCTGTAGGAACTAGAGATGAGCCCAAACACCAGATCATATTCCCCCACCACCATTACTTCCTCTGAACCATGAAGGGTTTCAGATCTAGATCTGAACATTGTAACTCAGCTTATTACTATAATGGTCAGAACCAGAACTCTGAATCTGAACATGTCAGTTTTGGGGGCACTCTAGTTTGGATAAGAATACTTAACACTCCTTGAGTCCTTTTCATCATCACTAGATCTCAAAGTGCTTTACAAAAAAAGAGGAAGAATGAATACACCTATTCTACAAATAGAGAAACTGAGGCTCAGAGAAGTCAAGTCAATTGCTTGAGATTGCACAATGAAGCCTATAACAGAGCTGTCTACTCTATCCACAGCACAATACTACTTCAGATCTGAAATTCCTGACTCGGGTCCAAATCTAGGATAGGGGCATTTCTTATTTTAGGGCTGTTCTCCAGTCTTCTGTTGCATCTCTGAACTTTTTCAGAATCACATCTTCTCTATAATAAGTGTGTTTTCTTTCCTGTACCTTTTTATTCTAGGGTTGTTGTATGCCGGAGACAAGCTGGTAGAGGTGAATGGAGTCCCAGTGGAGGGACTAGAGCCAGAGCAAGTTATCCATATTCTGGTATGAAATGCATTTTACTCTTTTTTCATTTCTCTGTAGTGCAAGTGTAATTATATGTACTCATACATGCACTTCCTTTAAAAAGAGCAGCCTAAATTCTCAATGTAAATTTCTAGAGGAAGGAAGACCTACACACCAGCAATAATTTTACATGTAATGTACCACTTTGTCTGTTTCTTCATTGTGGGTGAAATTCATCCTGTGCAGTGAGCCAGCACATGGCCTATGTGCTATTTAAGCCCTCCAAATAGAGCCTACGTGGTACATAAACCCTGTCGTGGACATCTGTACAGGGGTGCATTCCACCCTTTGCCTTTTGAACTAGGGACAAAACCCAGTAGAACCTCACTCATTCTCTCTATCTAAAATCAGTAATTCTGCCAACCCTCACCCTCCAGCAGTCTCACTCCATTTCTCTGTAAAGGATTAGTTGCAGAATGCTGTCATAAGGTGTCACGTTCCTAAGCCTTCATTCATTTAACAAAATGCATTAACTCCTATGTTACCAAGTATTGTCATAAATAATTTAAACTAAAATAATCTTTTATTAAAATTACCAAACAAAGATCACTCCGTGATGCACTATCCCTGATGTTTGTTAGCTTGCTCACCAGGTCACAATATTTAGTATTCTCCATTGGCTCTCTAGTTGTTAGTGCCAATCAGTGAGGTTCCACTCTGGGTTAGTGTCTGTTCTTCTATTTGTTTCTCTCTCATGATTTCTCTGTTTGCACCTATCTTCAGATGCATAACACACCATTAGAAATACAAACTTCACCATAACACAAAATCTACAAATCTTGAAAACATGCTTACACAGCCCAGCCCTATATAGTTAATTTAAATTAGACTTCAGAACTAAAATTTAATTGTGAATTGATACTGAAAATATGTATGGTTTTTAACAAAACATATATTTAAGGGAATTAGACATCTTAGCAAGGTTCCAAAGTTTCCCACACAGGAACTAAATCAATCTTTCTTTTAAAGATATTTGTTTTAACAATGATTCTGTATATGGCATTCTGCTGGAGCTAAGCAATTTCCATTCTTCTAATAAGGATATTTATAATGGGCTTTTGGAGCCATCATTCGTCTTGCAGTGATGAAACTTAAAATGCTTTCAGTGTGTTACCAGTAGCAAATATATTTTGACCTTTTTTTCTTCTGAAATCTTAGTCTCTGTCCCAGGGAACAATTATGTTCAAACTTATCCCAGTTTCTGATCGGCCAGTCAGCAACCAAACAACAGTAAGAGACTCATTTATTTTTTTCTTCCAGATTATCATTTTTACTGCAGACAGTTAATCCAATAATGTCTAATGGGCACTCTGCACAGTGTGATACATGAGGGTAAGGTTGTTTAGAAGCATGTATTGCCAGCCCAGCTCACAGAAATCTCTAATAACATGTCTTGCCTAGACATATGTCTCCACTGAAATTAATAGTTTGCTGTAGGTAATGTAATTAAATGTAGCAAGCTGTGATAAAGTTAAAGATAGTGAAGGCATCTCTGGAGTGATCCAGAGGGAGAAGGTCAAATTGTTCACAGTATAATAGGTGACTACATTTTTCTTGATCAGGAAAATACCGGTAGTTGGATTTCAGACCTGGTGCTCTTCCCATTGAAGTCAATGGCAAAACTTCTGTTGACTTCATCTGAAGTCAGATCAGGTCCTTAGTTTGTAAATATTCACACTGTTACTGTATCTGTTCTGAAGAAGCTCACCTTCACTCATGTCTGTATGTTCTGTATCAGCTCTATGTGCGAGCAATGGCAGATTACTGGCCCCTGCAGGACCCTGCCATACCCTGTGCTGATGCAGGCTTGCCTTTTAAAAAGGGTGAAATCCTTCAGGTTGTTGACCAGAATGATGTCCTCTGGTGGCAGGCAAGGCAAGTCTCAGACCTGAGTGCCTGTGCTGGGCTGATACCATCAAACCATCTTCTGAAGAGGTAAGAAAATGTAGGGTTTCTGAACTCAAACCAAAGAATGAGCCAGTTACCTTGGGTTTCATGATCTGAACTTAACAATTATAGAACAGATTGATTCAGTCAATAAAGACGCACTGATGCCTGCAGATGGTGTGAGCCTTCTGTATGCGTCTTCTCCTGTTTTAATAGTACTATGGGTGTTTGTGTGAAAACAGGATTTTTTTCACCTTAAGCCTGATTGTAAGTAATTCAGGGCAGAGGCATTGTTTTTATATTAGTGTGTAAAGCCCCTAACAGTATCGGTCCTATATACATAAACTAAGATAAATAGCTTTAGACAAAGATTTGGTTTCTCAGTACTGTCCTTCGTGATACAAAAAATGTAAAGAGAAAAATCAGAATTTGCTACAGAGGCATAATTATTTCAAAAAAATCACTACAGTATTTTAAAGGTGTGTCTGAGGCATCTGCAGCTTCGTGTTTTTCATACTTAGAGCTGAAAGATGTCTTTTAATGAGAAACAGAAAACCACCTCCCTGTTTTTTGCATATAGTCAGTTTATATTTAGAAAGGACCCTTTTGCAAAGTTGCCTAGTTTTATACAGCTTCTCTAGCATGGTTCTGTAACCATGTTGTACTATCCAGAGTACAAACAAAAAAAGCATAGGATGCCCCTAATTGTGCCAGACAACTGACTACTGTTAAGCTTCGAGTTGTAATGCACACAGGCCCAGAGGGAGCTGTAATTAAGACCCTGTCAGAGAGAACCCAATACAGCACACTTCCCACTTCCAGCCATATGTACCACAATACAGTTAATACTGCTCTCCTCCATTACGTGCATTAATTTAGGGCAATACTTTCAGGCCAATGATGTAGAATATTGGCATTCAGATAGGTGTGGTAGGACACTGGCTTCCCTCCAACAGTTGCAGGTGAGGTAGAACACTAGCTATGCTTCCACTCTTGGTGGTTGGTAATGGTGTTTATCCGTCAGGTAGCTCTGAGCACTCATGTCATTTTGTGTGCAGGTGATAGAATGGAGCATCTAAGTAGGAAGTAATGCAATGCTGAATTGATTTCTTATTGTGATGAATTCCTTTCTGTTCAGGAAGCAGCGAGAATTCTGGTGGTCTCAGCCCTTCCAGCCCCATGTCTGTCTCAAATCAACAATATGTGAGTGCAAAATTCTCCAGCTGCCAGTGAGAGTGGGGAGGGAGAAGTCTGTTCTTTTGTTTCTTACATCCAGTAATAAAGAAATTAAACATAATCAAATGAGTGTATATACCAAGAATCATTCATTGGGCCATATTGTGACCTCCAGAAATGCATTCAGAATCCCCACTGAAATCTGTGGGTGTAGCAGGTGTATCTGAATTCGGCACTTAACCTGTTTTGGATTCTAAGGATCATTATTGTTATCAGAATACAGTATATTTAGGATCTAATCCTGTAAAGTGCTGAGCACCTTGAATTTCCATTTAAGTCAATGGCAGCTGAGAGTACTCAACACTGTCTAGAACTGAGCCTTGTATGTAGGCTATTCATAGCAAGAAATCTCTACTGTCTGTGCCCTCCTGAAGCGCTTATTAGACAAGTTCATTGTAGATTTCCATGGAAGGGAGACTAAGGCATAGCTAGTAGTTCTGTACCAGAAAATACCCCTCCTGCTTCCGCTTTCCCTCTCCCACAACTTCTCTGTTTTTCTGTGGTCTGCATTATTACTTGCTAATACTTTTTATGACCCATGAGGTGAATTTCCAGTTAAGTCAATGCTCTGTATTTTCATCTTTCAAGAGTCTTTCTGATGCAGTTGATTTTACTTGGTAACTGTAGCACTGGCAGTCGCTTTAGCTGTGTATTTATTTTTAACTGCTTCAATGGATTTGCTGTGGACAGTGAGTACTGTGGAAGAAGGTAAGATATGATGCCCTGATTACATCACATTGCAGTACCTCACATCTGCTTGCAAGTCCAGCATTAGCTGATCTCTAAATGTACAAGATACTATCTTGTTTATAAAGACTTTAAAAATGACTAGATGCTTTACTTGTACTCATAAGGATACATGTCAGGATCGGTTGGGGCAGTTTTCCTTTTACATCTCTCTGCCAAGTCTATCTGCATCATGTGTAAATAGGGTGACTAAAGAAATGCTTCATTGTGGTTTGTTCACTAAAGATACCCATAGATGTTTAAAAAGCTTTTATTTTTCCAATTTTAATTTAAAAAATTGTCAGTGTACATAGCATTCTAGAAAAACATACATATACAAAATATGCAAAGGGTATTGGGGGGGAATGATGTTCTGATGATAGTCATACTGATCCTTCTCAAATAGATCATCTGAAATATTAACACTGCATCGGTTCAAATTAAAACCCTTCCTTGTTTCAACTGGACAATTCAAATCAGCCATGTTTGCCTCCCAGCTGGGAACCCTTTGGTGCATTGGTATAAGAAGCATCTTTCCTCTGCCTATTGAAAGAATGTCATTAGTGCTTTAGAGCAAGGCGCTATTGAAATACTGAAAATGTTTTAACCAAATTTGAGCTTCAGGGGGGATTAGTTTTATTCTAATGTTGAAGTCTTGAATTTGGTGATTTTTTTTCAATGCTTTTGGAGATCATTTAATTTCCTTTCTCTTTTTGTCTGTTATAACCTGCAGAGGACGACATGCAGATCGATGAGAAGTGTGTAGAAACAGGTAACTGACTTCATTTAAGGAGATTCGTCTGTGTTCGCAGCAATATACCAGCTAGACAAAGACTACTAGTGTTTCTTGAATAAAATGGAACATCCTTATAGTGAGCTCATATATAGAGAAGTTCCATTTATAGTGAAGTAGAGTGAAAGTCCCAGACCATTTCAAAGCACTGCGGATGAACAGATTGCAATTCTGGTTATAATGAATCTCGGCTTGTGGTGAAGATAGTCTGTAGAAATGAATGGCTGTTCTAAATACATACTACTCTATTTGAGATCCAGCGCATTTACAATGCAGATTATAGACTCGGTGGGCCAAATTCAGAGCTGGTGTAAAGGGGTGCAACATAGTTGGTCTCAATTTGGCTCATTAAACCTATAATATTATTAAGTTACTGTGGTTTTAAAGACACTCTGGAACTCATTGCCACACGTTTTCATTGAGGCAAAACACTTAGCTGGATTCAAACACAGATTGGATGCTTATATATTGATAACAAGACTATGCAGTTATACTAATAAAGATTTTTAAAAAACCAAGAATTTTGGAAAGGATAATAAACCCTTTTGCTTCAAAGCACAAATCAAACTCTTACTAATGATGTTAAATGGAAAGATTTCTTGGAGGCAGGCTATTCCATAACAGGATTTCTTGCACTAGTCTCAGAAGCAACAGGCAAAGGCCACTTTTGCAGACATGATACTGGATTAGATGGACTGCAGGTCTGATCCAGTATGGCAGTTCCTATATTGCAGGATCTGTTTTCCACTGTGTTTTATTTCTCAGTGCAAGTCAATAAGGAGTTTGAGTTAGGGATGATGTTCATATCAGAGCTTTCATATATACTGTTTGATTTCTGGAACATTAACCTTCTGAATGGGATTGCATGAAATACAAGGAGCTGGAAGTGCTTCACTGATTGGAAAAAAATCAAAACCCCAAATCCAACACCTTCAAACTCTGGTGGACATTTGGTTTCCAATTCTCACTTTTCAGCAACTTTGACAGAAGTTTGGATCCAGATTCTCACTTGGCAGCTCAAGATCATTTCTAATTGAACTAAAAGAAAGCAGTGAAAGTATGTTTGGGAAGTTGGCAGGAGTCTGAGAGCCTTCTGTGGTCCTTCCAGTATTGGAAGGGAAATAATTTCTGATGTGATAACATTATTTTAAGCAGAAATAGCATTGAAACTAAATGTATTTGCTGTTTTTGCTATCTGGGTGACGTAAAAGATGAAGAAACATTTGAGTCTGGTAAGTCAAATTCTTCCTGTCTAATTCCAGTTCTGTCTCATCCTCTAAGACTCTCAGACATGTAAGAGGTATCCAACAAAAACCAAAACAAAACAAAAAGCAATCAGATTAAAGTGCAATTCTCTCTTGAAAAGTGACTCTCTAAAATAATTACTATTTACTCAGTAGAACTGCTCCCTGTGTTTATCCAGAGCCATGTCTGGGTGACTTCAATGACCAAAATAAATTTTTACTGCTGTTTCTTCCTGTTAGCCCTGCAGAGCCCATGTACAGAAGGAAAAGTGAGCTCAATTCTATTCCTTCTTGTGCAGCAACGACAGTCATGTTTACTAAGCTCTAATCCATTACACGTGTGCAAACCCAAGGTGTCAGAGGGGATAAGTGGAAGATAATGGGATTTCTCAAGTATGACTGAGACCCTAATTTAGTCCACGGTATCTTTATTACTGTGGATGAAGAAGAATGAAGAACCTGTTTAACTGTTAAATCCTAGTCTGCGTTTTCAGGGCAGGCATAGAAACAGAAATATATTTATTATTGTAAACTGAGCACCTCAGATATAAAATCATGAGACAATCATGGAATCTAAGGATGCCATTTTTATAGACACTTTTCAGAGTATAATCACACTTTGAAAGCCCTGCCATACATGTTCAACTGTGTATCTGAAGCTCTACAAAACTTGGTCTTTTGGAACAAATTAGATCCCACATCATTTCTAAATTTCTCAGTTCAAATAATTTGCTTTCTTATTTTGGTTAAATTACTTGCCCTCTTCTTTTTCCTGCTGTGCTGTTGCTACTGTATAAGAGTACCAAGGATCTGAATGTGGGCTCTTCCCCATCCGCTTAACTCCAACTCAGAGGCTTCATTCTTCTCCACTTTTGAGGGCAATGCTTGAGGCTTACAAAACAGAATAAGGGAGTTTGTGAGGCAGTCACTTGCATCTTTATTCAGGGCCACTAATGCCCTTTTCCCTGCAATAGTTGCGTTCTTGGGGAATTAGTTCAGATCCTGCTCATTATCTGAGTCACCTCTTTTCTGTTTCCAGGCAGCCAGGGGGAAAAGTCCAAAGATCACTCCCAGCTCAGGCTTCCACTCTACCTTGACAATTGAGTTATTGAAGCAGCTCTAGGTTGTACTTTCCACTATTGGAGAGTGGCCAGAGCCAAACTCTGTAGCTGAGCACCCTCTTGTTTAGGGAGGTAGGATTCAGATCCAAGTTTTGTGGTTTGTCTGGCACATGCTTATTTTAATTTTAAACCAGCATTGTGTGTTTAATAGTTTGCACTCAAGTGGAAGCACATATGAATTGGTCCAGTTTTGCCCACTTAGACTTGAACTTGGTCTCCTCGGAGCTCTAATTTTTCATCTCTCTCTTGTTTGTACATACTTATCCAAATCTCCAGAGGAGCTTAAAGAAGGTAACTTTAAACTTTTGTCTCCTATAGATTTTCAACACCAATCTGCTAAAGCCAGAAAAATATTACAAACAATAGCTCAGTTACTTTCAGGAATTAGGCCCGTTACAGTACATAGTTGTTGAATTTGCTTGTTAGCTCTGGGTGGAGAGGCTAGGTCAGGCAGAGGAACAAAGAAGAGCTCAGGAGGAAATGACCAAAGAAAGTGAGGTAGGCAGATTACAATGCAATTTTACTTTACTCTGATCCAGAAATCTGTCATCTTTGCAAACGAGGCGATTTATTATCGCTATATACCTTAGTCTGAATGTCTTCAGAGCATGCTCCACAACCCATTGTTTGTCAGAGACTTCTCACTATAACCGAAGATGAGGTATTATTAGTGTACGTCCACTGGTGTACACAGGCAGGAGGCAAAGCTGGGAGAAGTGAAGAGTAGAATCTATTATCAAGTCCACTATGGACAATACCATGTGACTCGGTTACTCTTTTGGCACTTATTTGTACATGAGGCACCCATCAGTGTAGTATCTAACTTTAAAAGGTAACCCCATAGCATGCCTGGTGCTTTCCAAGTGAATGTAAAGACAATGTCCCTGCTCTGGAACAACTTCCATAGTTAGATGAAAGAGACAAAGAAAAGACAGCAGACAGAAGAGATGTAGAGAGAATAAAACTGAATAACAGGAAAGAAGATACAGTTTAGCTTGGACAGAAGGGAGGGGAGGCAGTTTCCCATGGGAAATGAGTTTGGAACACAGCCGTCAAAATAGGTTTCTTGCTAGTTATTTTTAACTTTCTTCATCTTGTTTATTATAAAGTTTGGAAATCTTTTATTAGAGAAGGATGATATGAGATTTGTGGGGAATTAGAATTCAGGGGCTTTGCAGAAGAAGGGAGTTTTAAGGAGGGAATGTGTGCACTGTTGAGGAAAGCTGTTCCAAGCACACAGCACAGCCTGGGAGAAGGTCTGAAAATGAGAACAGAAGGAAATGAAGGAGATTGGTTCAGCAGGTGACTTGGGCAGTGGGGAAGTGCCCAAAAGTGCCTTCGGGTGTGGAATCTAAGGCTGAGGTGTAGGCAGAAGAAGTTTTTACAATTGTTCTGGGATTTTTTTAGGTTTACTGATACTTTGAGCTCCCAGATTCTTGATTATTTTAATATTGCCTTTAAAGAGTTCATGCCGGCTAGATTTCACCTGAAGAACTCTAATTGCACACGGCTCTTCTACATTATGAATATTTAAAAACTGTGTGGCACATTAGCTATTCTTTTTCGAAGATAAGAGTTTAAGTGCCACACTTTATTTATTGAGACTTACTAGTGAGCGATGAGCTTAAATTTCACTTTCATAGAAATGTCAGAGACTTGGTTTGAATCTTTGATATTATACGGTACTTTAGTAAACTGGTCTCTGTACTTCATGACCTTATTTCAGTGACATTATCATTAACTTCAATATTTCCAATTCTGTGATATAAAAGATTAGGGGAAATTCAACTGACTGTTCAATATTCACCCTCCTTTCTCCTTCCCGCTTGTTTGTTCTTCATGCCCAGAAGAGGAGGAATTCAGTGGATCTGGCCAACGGGTCTTTATTGGTATGTGGTGATTAGTGATAGGCAAAAGGTTTGATTTAGACTGGATGTTTGTCTGAAGCTAAATCCAATGTGTGTGATTTTTCTCAGAAGCATTCCTTTCCCTTGCCTCTGAAGATTCCCTGACCCTCTCTGTATTCACTTTGCCTTTCTAGATCCCAGTAAGCCATCCTTCCCTTGCTTGTTGATTCTTTTCCAGTAAGCCCACCTCCCCAATAGGTTGCCAGCACCTGCATAACTTAGCTGCACTAGGCTTCTGGTCCTTCTGATTGCCCCCTTAAATCTCATGCTGTGGTGTGAATGGCTTCTGGGGCTTTCCTAAGCTGTACAATGCAGACTGTGTGAGGTTTCCATTGCTGGGGATGAGGCCAAGCAGCAAGTCTGTTTCTGGTAAGTGAACTACAGAACTCTTATGAATTGAGCTGAAAAAAAGGTTGAATACAGTTGAGAAGTTGGATGAATTTTTGGAGCAGTTAAATTTTCCAGAGCAAGTCACCCATTCCTAATGATGATATATATGGCTGGAAATCTCCCTCTGGTTTGTTTTGCAGACTTGTTTCTGGGGGTCTAATTCTGGGCAAAGTTAGAGTGACTTTCAATACTTGTGCTTCTATTTTGAAAATCCAAGCTGCTTTCAGAGTCTCCACTGAACTGTTGTATCAAGAACTATAAATAAATTATATTCTACCTTAAGAAAAGCTACAACTCACAGTATGTTCTTGTTAGTCCAGTTGGAGATTATTCAGATAGTGAACTAGTAATCACCTGCACACACTGCTTGGCTATCACTTCAAAGGTTTTTTTCCTCCTGCTGATGATAGCTCATCTCAATTGATTAGACTCTTCCTGTTTGGTATGTGTACTTCCACCTTTTCATGTTCTCTGTATGCATAAATATCTCCTGTCTGTGTTTTCCATTCTATGCATCCGAAGAAGTGAGCTGTAGCTCACGAAAGCTTATGCTGAAATAAATTTGTTAGTCTCTAAGGTGCCACAAGTACTCCTGTTCTTTTTGCGGATATAGACTAACATGGCTGCTACTCTGAAACCTTTCAATGTTAGTTACTTTCTGCCCTTCCCAGCTGGTTTCCGTAGAAGCATGCGTCTGTGCCGCAGGAAATCCCAGAACAGCCAGCAGCCCTGTTACGCACGGTGTCCCAGCAGCTGTTACAGCGCAGCAGCAGCCCCTTATGAGGAGGTGGTGAGATACCAGCGACATCCCACAGATCGAAACCGACTAATTGTGCTAGTGGGTATGTTGCAGCAACTGACAGGAGCATGCCCCCAGACAGGGATGCACCTACTCATGCAAATCATACAAGCTCTAGTAAATACAGAGGGAAGTGTCCTTACTGCTCAAGCTCTTGTGGAATGAGAAATTCAATAAAAGCCCCATCCAGTGGGAGTCCTCCCACTGACTGCAGTGGGCACTGACTTGGGCCCTAACAGGTAGTTCTTGAAGGGTGGTGGACCCGAAGTTTGACCTACCTTTTACTTTTTCCAAACACCACTTTTATAAAGTCTATGTGCTTGTATGTGGTTTCTGTTCCAAAACATTTCCTTCAATGCTTCAAAAGTTTCAGCAATGCAATACAATCGGACAACCCTACAGTAACAAATGTTGGATGAAAATGCATTTCATCACGAAAACAGAGTCCAGTTTAACTTCTGTGGGGTTATTATATAAATAGCAATGATAAAACATTTATAAATCCTTTGTGACCAATACCTTGAAGTGATGCTTTTGTAGGACTATGGTTATGAACAAATAGAAACAGCAGTGGAGGGAGGGATGTTAAAAACCCAGCCTAGAAAACTTCAGTCTTATGCGGTTGGGAAAGCTAACAGGATATCAATGTGGATATTAGCAAGTGGAGTGGCAGCAGTACTGCAGCTGTCATGGTTCCTGCCCCACGGCCCCCCTTATCTCCTCCTCCTGCCTCCTGGGTGGGCATGGCCCTTGACCATGGCATACCCCAACTCCCTGGCACCCTGGACAGTTGCCCTCACCAAGGCCGGCTCCAGGCACCAGCTTATCAAGCAGGTGCTTGGGGCGGCAACTCCGGAGCGGGGCAGCACTTTCAAGTATTCGGTAGCAATTCGGCGGAGGGTCCCTCACTCCCAATCGGAGCGAAGGACGTCCTGCTGAATTGCCGCAGATTGCGATCGCGGCTTTTTTTTTTTTTTTTTGGCTGCTTGGGGCGGCAAAACTCCTGGAGCCAGCCCTGGCCCTCACTGCCCACCCGTAAGGTTGGCCCTGAGCGAGTATCATGATATGTGATAGGTTGACGGTCCTAAAATGGAATTTTAGATTTAATAACTGTTTTGAATGGAAGCTGCTCATATTTTTGCTAGGCGCAGCATTCCTGGATATTTGTGGTGAGGGAAATACCTCTCCCCCTGCCTAGAGCTGTACACGTTTGAGATAGATCTAGGTGTATAGATATAATTCAAATTAGTATTGCTGAATCCCCTACTGGCTGTGGCTATTTTGCTAGAAAGTGATGACCTGATCCTGCGGAGTATTACATAGTCACAGCTCCTGTTGAATTCAATGGGAACTGTAGGTGCCTTGCACTTTTCAGAGTCAGGCACTTAATTTGTGATGCCACCAGTTGGGAAGCGCAATGGAGGAAGCAGTAATGTGATTTCCATGCCTGTCATTTGCTTCACCAGTTCTTGCATATGAGAGAATACCTGAACATGTTGTTTGACTGTCATAAATATGATGCACCCATAGTTTTAGTAAACTATTTTATGTGTAGTTTCAGTCATTAATGTACCGGAGTTACTGTATGTGGCTTTGTTTTAAAATATCCAGGTCCTTCAGGGGTTGGTGTGAATGAGCTAAGGCGGCGACTTATTGGAATGAACCCTCATCATTTTCAAAGTGCTGTACCCCGTATGTGACATGTTCCTTTCACTCTCTAACTTCCTGTTTGGGGGAAAGAAAACATGAAATATCAACTCCCTTTCTCCTGCCACAGAATATTTATAGACTCTTTGCTGCAGGGATGGTTTCTCTATCAATCAATAATATTGTGCTGTCTCTGAATTTATGAATTTGTTAACAGGGCACAGATGCCTAGACTAACAGTACACATTTCCTTTTATTTTTGTGGGAACTACAGGAAAGAAGTAAAAGCTACTTTCTTTTACTGGGCTTTATTTAAAATATTGTCTTTTGTCAGGTTTTCTAGCTGGCAGGGGAAAAGGAAGGATGGTCTTGGGGTTAAGCCACTGTTACTTTGATTTGATTCTGAGTATGCCTGGGTTTGATTCTTGTTATGCCAATGGATTAGGGGGAGGTTTAAGTTGGATATTAGGAAAAACTTTTTCACTAGGAGGGTGGTGAAGCACTGGAATGGGTTACCTAGGGAGGTGGTGAAATCTCCTTTCTTATAGGTTTTTAAGGTCAGGCTTGACAAAGTCCTGGCTGGGATGACTTAGTTGGGAATTGGTCCTGCTTTGAGCAGGGGGTTGGACTAGATGACCTCCTGAGGTCCCTTCCAACCCTGATATTCTATGATTACCTGCATGACTTTGGACAAGTCACTTAATCTCATTATACCTCATTTGTAAAATGGGACTGAGGGGCCTTCCTAGGGGAGTAGTGAAGATAAATTCATTGAATGTTTGTTTATAAGGTGTCCAGATATTATGGAAATGAGGGCCATATAAATACCCAGATAGACAGGAAACTAGCAAGCCTTGTAGATTTCCCTCCTAGCATACCAAATCTAAAGCAGATTCTTACAACTTCTCATCTCTGACTTGAATGGAGAGAAGTTTGGCGTCTCTGCTCATTCGATACAAGGTTTTGTGAAGATAAAACACCAGATAAAACTTAAAAAACTTTTAATTTTTCTTTCTTAAGACACCACTCGTGCTCAGAAGAGCTATGAAGAGAATGGTCGTGAGTATCACTATGTATCAAAGGAAACATTTGAAAACATGGTATATAGTCACAGGTAACTTTGGGATTCCTATTGCTTTCTTCTCTAAAGTTTAACTTGCTCCAAGGCAGGGGTAGTCTTGTGGTTTAGCCCAAATGCTGATAGTCAGAAGACCAGGGTTCTTCTTCGAGTGCTGTCCCTGTGGGTGCTCCACTCTAGATGTCGGTGCGTCCTGGCGCCGTTGATCTGAGTTTTTCGGTAGCAGTGCCTGGTCGGGACGCAGGCGCTCCCATTTCGTTGGAATCTTCCTGAGCGCCTGCGTCCCGCACCACCCTCAGTTCCTTCTCAACCATCCCTGGCTGAAGACGGGACTCGGGGCAGTGCTGCTTCTCTTCCCTGGTCTCTGTAGGAACAAAGTAACAAAGAATATAGATTTATATTATAGAACATAATACTGCCACAGACTTCTGGTGCGAGCCATAGGATATGTGTACACTGCACTTAAAAATCCACAGCTGGCCCATGCCAGCTGACTCAGGCTTACTGGGCTCAGGCTAAGGGGCTGTTTACTTGCAGTGTAGATGTTTAGGCTTTGGCTGGAGCCCAGGCTCTAAGACTCTGAAGTTGGAGAGTCCCAGAGCTAGGTCTGTAGCCCAAGCCTGAATGCCTACAATTAAACAGCCCCATGAGCCTGAGTCAGCTGGCACTGCCCAGAAGTGGGTATCTAATTGCTGTCTACACACAAATACCCTTAGGCCCAGATTTTCAAAGTAGCCTCTCCTTTGGAGTGTGTTGATTTTTGACTGCCTAATTTTAGCAAGCTTAGACCTGATTCTTAGAAGGGCTGAGCACCTGCAACTCCTGTTGACTTCAGTTGGAGTTATGGGTTCTCAACACTTCTGAAAATCAGACTATACATTTCTAAAATGCGGCTAAAACCGAGCACCCAAATTCAGGCCCTGATCCCACATCCACATCTTTACTGGGCGTGGGCCTCGCAGTGGGCCTTGAAGGCACCAGAACCTTGAAGGACCAAATTTTCAAAAGTGCCCTCTAAGTTGTACCCTGCGGTTTCCCCATTAGTAAAATGAGGATAATATTTACCTAATTCGAAGGGCTGTTAGGAAGCATAATTAATTAAAGCATGTAAAGCACTTCGGGTACATCTACACAGCAAAAAAATCCTGCAGCAGCAAGTCTGAGCCTGGGTCTAGAGACTTGGGCTTGTGCCATGGTGCTAAAAATAGCGATGTAGACATTCAGCTTGGGCTCTGAAACCCACCCTCTTCCCTGGGCTTCATAGCCTGAGCTCAGGCCAAAGCCAGAAGGTCTGTAATATGGCTATTTCTTTTTTGTTTGTTTTTGTTTGTTTTTTAAGCTTCATAGTGCAAGCCTAAGTCTGTAAACCCAGCCTCTGAGACTCTCTGGGGTTTGGGTGTGGTATTTATTTATTTATTTGTGCTGTGTAGATGTACCCTTTTTCTTCGAGTGCTTGCTCATGTCCATTCAATTTAGGTGTGTGTGCTTGCCAAATGCACCAGTGCCGGAAGTTTTTCCTTCCCCAATATCCATAGGGGACCAGCTCCAGCGTCCCCCAGAGCGGTGCGCACATGCCATGGTATATAGGGTGCCACCGGTTCCCCCCCACCCTCAGTTCCTTCTTGCCGCCAGTCACGGTGCTGGAACTGTTGCTGCTTCAGCTAGTGCTGTTGCTGCTCATTCGTACAAACTATTTATCTCTTGTATTATAGTGTATGTAGTTGTGTGTTAGTGTTTATAAATCCCTTAGCTATAGTTAGAGACTTCGTAGATCCCAGACAGGACTTTACCTTGCACAGGAAGCGACAAGGTCAACCCGGGGCTACCCCTAAGAACAAAGACTCTAAGAGACTAGACTCATTTGGCTGTAAGGTTTATTCATCCTCCACCCTCCAGTTGAGGGTGGCCAACCATCAAGCCCTCCTGGGATGCTATGATTTTATGTGGCAAGCCATAGCAAAGTTCAAGGGCTCTCTTCCTGAGGCTTCTAGGAAGGAGTTCTGGGCTATTATGGATGAGGACACAACTGCGGCCACGGCAATGCTCCAGGCGGTGTCAGATGCAGAGGACACCATTACCCAAACCATGGCCTCAGCAATTGCTATGTGCCACGCATCCTGGCTGCTTCTCTTTGGCTTGTCCACGGAGGCTCAGCAGTCGATGCAAGCCCTGTTTGCGGAACAGATGGACAATAAGGTTCATGGCCTAAAGGACTCCCACACAGCTCTTAAAAACTGGGCCTGTATGGTCCTGGCACTGCCCACAAGCAGTTTAAGCTGCAGCAGCTTCAAGGCCAGGGGAGCCACCCTCACTTAAACCAAGGTCCGAGGCGTCCGAAACCAACTTGACTGAGTGAAGAGTGCTGATGAAGAGAACTCCTTCCAGGACTTTCTCGGGGTCAGTGAGGTAAGTACAGTCATGGGGATGGTAACAATCTTTTCCAGGTGGTCCCTGGACTGGGAGTAGACTGTCACCAGCCATTGATGGAGGTGTCACATCCACATGACTGTACTTATCTCGCTGTGATGGTGGACTGACCCCGAGAAAGTCCTGGAAGGAGTTCTCTTCGTCAGCGCGCCTCACTCAGTTGAGTTGGTTTCGGATGCCTTGGACCTTGGCTGGGGCACACCTTGGCACCCTCCAGACCTAAGGCATGTGGTCCCCAAAGGAAACGATGCTACACGTAAATGTCAGAGATCAGGGCAGTGTGCAGAGCCTGGTCAGAGTCCTGATGGACAACACGTTAACAGACATGGGGGAGCTCTCTGCCAAGAGGCACTTTGTCTTTGGGACTTTTGCATGGAATCCACGTAAAACCATGTCACCTTCTGGGTGCTAAGAACACGCTAGCAGATCACTTAAGCAGGTACTTCTCTCACCACGAGTGGGTGCTCCACCCAGAGGTAGCCGGCATGATCTTCCAGAGGTGGAGAACTCCCCAAGCGGATTTGCCAGCCACCAGGCAGAACAGGAGATGCCACAGGTTTTACTCCAGACAGGGTCTGGGCAAGGGCTCCCTCTCCGACACCTTCCTCCTGCCTGTTGTATGCATTTCTTCTGATTCAGCTCATCAACAAAGTCCTAGTGAAAATCAGGAGAGACAAGGCTCAGATTATCATGATCGCCCTGGCGTGGCCTTGCCAGCACCTGGTTTGGGATGCTATTGAACCCATCGGCGATCCCTCCGTGAACTCTGCCGAACCGACTGGACCTGCTGTTACAGGATCATGGACGACTCTCTTGCACCCCAACCTCATGTCCCTCCACCTCACAATGTGATGTTGCATGGCTGAACCCTGAAGAACGGGCCTGTTCGGAAGGGGTCTAGAAGGTCCTCCTCGAGAGTAGAAAGCCCTCGATTAGACAGACTTACCTGGCAAAGTGAACGAGGTTCTCCCGCTGGGAGGACGAATGGGGCATCTCCCCTTCACATTCTTCAGTGCAATTGATCTTAGACTTCATTTGAGGAACCAGGGCCTGGTGCACTTCTCTATCAGGGTGCATCTGGTGGCCATTTCCACCTTTCGTCCATCCAGGGGCAGATGGTTTTCTCCCATGACATGATGGTCAGGTTCCTCAGAGGTCTTGAAAGACTTTTCCCTCAAGTTCAGTCCCTGGTCTCTCAGTGGGATCTCAACTTGGTTCTGTCCAGGCTCATGGGCCTGACCTTTGAGCCTTTGGCCTCGTGCTCCCTGTCTCACCTATCATGGAAGGTAGCTTTCCTGGTGGTGGTGACGTCAGCGAGGCGAGTCTCTGAGCTGCGAGCCCTGACCTCAGAACTGCCGTACACCGTCTTCGATAAGGACAAGGTCCAGATCTGGCCCCACCTGGCCTTCCTTCCCAAGGTGGTGTCTACTTTCCACGATTCAGGACATCTTCCTTCTGGTCTTCTGCCTGCAGCCCCATGAGACTAGTGAAGAGAGGTGCCTTCATGCTGTGTCGTAAGAAGGGCCCTGGCTTTCTACCTAGATCGGACAAAGCCTTTCCCTAGATCGACTCAGCTTTTAATCTCTACAGCTGATAGGATGAAGGGCCTCCTGGTGTCCACGGAAAGGATTTCTAACTGGATCACCTCATGCATTCGGAACTGCTATGAGTTGGCAGGAGTCCCTCCACTGCCAATCATCGGAGCCCACTCAACCAGAGCGCAGGCATCTTTGGTGGCCTTCCCGGAACACTTCCCGATCCAGGACATCTGTCGAGTTGCAATGTGGTCCTCAGTGCACACGTTCACAGCCCTCTACACCATCACTCAGTAGGCCAGGGACAAAGCTGGGTTTGGCAGAGTGGTGTTGCAATCTACACATCTGTGAACTCCTACTCACATCTGAGGGGTACTGCTTGGGAGTCACCTAAGTTGCATGGACATGAGCAAGCACTCAAAGAATAAAAGACAGTTACCTTTTCTGTAACAGGTGTTCTTCGAGATGTGTTGCTCATGTCTATTCTACAACCTGCCCTCCTTCCCCACTGTCAGTGTTTCCGGCAAGAAGGAACTGAGCATGTGTGCGCCACTCCAGGGGGCACTGGAGCCAGTCCCCTATGGATACTGCTGAGGGGAAGAACTTCCGGCACCGGTACATGTGGCGAGTGCGCACACCTAAGATGAATGGACATGAACAACATATCTCGAACACTAGTTATGAAAAAGGTAACTGTCTTTTTGAAATCCCAATGGTTGGCCCTACATAACAGCAAAGTATTTGTTTTTGTTATCACTGCAGTAAATACCAGTGTAGATTTTCCATATAGCTGTCTTGACACCAATCAAAACCATAACCTCTGAACCTTCTCATGTATATCTGGAGGGGAAGTGGGTAGAGCTGCATAATTTTGGAGTCTCTTCAGAGACTGGAGATTTGGATCTGACAGTCCTGTTTAATCTAGATTTTTATCCTCTATAAAGGTTACTATATCTTAATATCATTGTTTTTACAGAGGATTAATCCTTCTTTAACTCTTTGGCCTCTTGATTTAATCTGCAGATTTCATTGCTAAATGCAAAATTTCAGAGGCTGTCATTTAGGGTCTGCTTCATTTCTCTTCTCATTCTCCCTTCTCACCCTTGCAGAATGCTGGAACATGGGGAATACAAGGGACACCTGTATGGCACCAGTGTTGATGCTGTGCGAACAGTTCTTGATGAAGGGAAGATCTGTATAGTGGATTTGGAACCACAGGTAAATAGGGGGATCTAAGACTAAGGACTTGTCTACACTGGCAATTTACAGCACTGCGACTTTCTTGCTCAGGGGTGAAAAAAACATCTCCTGAGCACAACAAGTTTCAGCATTGTAAAGGGCCAGTGTAGACAGTGTCTCCCAGCACTGGTAGCTACGCCCCTCGTGGAGGTGGATTTTTTTTTTTTAAGAGCTCTCCCAGCGCTGCGCCGTGACCACCCAAGGCACGATGGCAGTGCTTTAGCGTTGCCAGTGTAGACTAGCCCTTAAACTTCATGGAAGAGACTGTCATCCGTCATATGATTGTACCGGACATCGCCTCTTCTGTTTGCAATCGCATACCATCCCTGCAGTATCAACAGCAATTGCTTAAATGAACAAGTAACGCTAGGGAAGTATTTAGTATATTCTTGGTTTCTTTGAAGCAATTTAACAGGTGGGAATAAAGAAGAGCAGCTAGCACATGTGACCAGCCAATGTTCCAAGAGCCACCAACAAGTTTTCCATAGGCCACCAATGGTCTCTGGATCACAGTTTTAAAACATCTGCTGTAGAGGAAGGGAAGGCTTGCACAGGGCTATTTGTCTGTTTCATGATCCCCATAAGTATCTGCAGGGTGTGAAGGTTTAGTGGTCTAAGCTGGAGTTCATTAGTTTACTGACACTAGTTCGGGGGTTTATTAGTGAAGCTTCTATGCAGTAACAAGATGCCTGTATATTAGTGGGACTCATTAGTGTAATTACTAGATTCAGGTTGAAAATCACCAGGAGGCAGGTTTTTGCAGCATGCTCACTACACACAATATGGTTGCTGCTTGGAGAAGGTTCAATTAGCAAACTTACTATAAAATTGGATAAGGATTCATTAATAAGATTGTGTACATTGTGAACAACAAAGTGAGATGGAGCATATACATGCACACATGCTATCATTTCTGATGTGCTTATCACCATGGTTTAGAAGTCTAGTCTGGTTACTGTGTCACATACTTTCAACTGAAAATTTTCCAGGAATAATGGACACTGACCCATCTTGCCTTATACTATTTTGTACAATGAGACAATACATCCTGAACGAATGCTACTAGCAACTGAAAACTGCTTGTTCGTTCATAGCTTGGAAACTTAATCCAGTAGGAGAGACAGGAACATTTAAGAATGATTCACCTGAGAGTCTAAAGTGTCCCCACCTTAAATTTACATTGTTGTCTTTAGACGTAAAAGTAGTACCATGTGTATGAGGCACTGCAATGTCACTGATGAAACACCTTCCCCAAATCTCTCTAAATGGTTAGAGGGAGAACCCCTTTTTCTTCCTTCCTTCTCACTAATCAGTGAGAACCAGAGTGGAGATAACAAAAGAATTTTTCAGAAGCTGCTTGTGTGACTTGATTTATTTTTATGAGGAGGAATGGTCACTATATCTCCTCAGCGAGGTGGTTGGTTAGAGAAGTTTAGGTTGTATCACCTTAAAGGTCTAAAAACGTTCCTTAGATGGAGCTACTATACTTAACTGATGGTCACAATCAGTGCCTCAAACATTAAGATAATTTCCACATACGTGCCTCTTCTGGGCACTGCAAAAATATTTCTTCTAAGGCCAGAAAAGAACAAGATTTCTCTCAGCTACCTTTACTATTCTTGATCCATTTCTAGACCACTCGGCCAAATGAAAAAGTCAGCATGCTGCTAGTTCACATAGGCTGTCTTCTTTCCAATCCCTGGCCCTGGGCTTGCTGGTAGGGAGGGATAAGGCTAATAAAGGTCTGAGTTAGTAGTTGTCAGAAGGTGCTGAAGGCTTGAAGTCCTTCTAAGATTTTTCTAAATTACTCCCTTATTTGCTGGTATTAGCCTTATAAAATTAGAAGAATTTCCATACCTGAGTGTCTCTGGGAACCTAACAAAATATCATTTAAAGACAGAACTGGAAGAAAGGCTCCATGGCCCAATAAATTCCAGAGGGAAACTTCCTTTAGATACCTGGACCTAGAGTTGTCCAAGCTTTGTCTTGGTGTAGTGGCTTGTGCTGGTTGAAGAAATGAGATAAGTTTCACAGCCTCAGGTGTGAAGGAGAGCCTCAGGTTCTCAAAACTAGAACAAAACAACCTACCATGAAGTTCCCTGTGCTCTTGCTGCTTTTCAAGTTTTTCTTCTTGTCCATTTCTTCGCCTGAATTCAGTTGTCAATGAAAAAAGGAAATTTGATTTTGCCACTGTGGCAGAACATGCTGCTGCTATTTACTTTGTACTCATTAGTTTAACTCCCCCTGCTTTTCACAACAGGTTATAAACACTACTTACTCACAGTGATCTGTTGACATCAACAATTGCATCAATGCATGGAGAGAACTAAACAAAAGGCAGACGGTGCCTTGCAAAACATAGAGCAGGAGAACCAATCTTTTCCAAAGACAGACCCAAAACCAAAACAGTTTTGAGCCTCTAAAAGAGAATTACAATTGAAGATTTAAAACTCCCATGAAAGGTAGCCGATGTAATCTTTTAATGGCCATGTTAGGATTTTTATATTCATTGTAGTTAAAATAATTTCCCATCTAATAAGGTTACTGAACAGAATTAATTAGTGTGGTGCAGTCGCTGACCAGTGTCTGGGTTGAGGATTATTAATGCAGTTTATTAAATAACAGATGTTTTTGAATACTGCATGATCTGGAAATGGTACACAACAATTTGTTTTTAATAGAAATAAAATGTGGGATGGATACGACTTGTACGTTTTAATTTAACCACTATCTGACCTTGACTTGCAGGGTATACAAATGGCTCGGACCCACGAACTAAAACCCTATATTATATTCATCAAGCCACCCAGCATGAGCTGCATGAGACAGTCTCGGAAAAACGCCAGGATCATTACAGACTATTATGTGAACATGAAATTCAAGGTGAATTTTAGAGAATGAAGGAGGTGCAACAGTGATTGCTCAGTCAGAACCTGCCACATTCCTATATTGTATTAATGTTTTAAAGGACCCTTGTGTCTTTGGTCTGAAATAAATCAGATCTGAGGACATTCAGCACATGTTGTGAAGTCGCTCTCTCTCTCTCTCTCTCTCTCTCTCTTCCTGGTGTTTTGGAGTGGAAGTAGAGTACAGAGGGCTGGGGGTTGGGATATGTGGCTAGAGTGGGTTTCTTTGGAGGAAGTCTGCTTTCTGTATTTATATTTGCATTATTTGGTTTGTTTTTGTAGTATATAGCCAAGGTGCCTAGATCTCTGGGTAGGCACTTCCATGCTTAAATTGAAATATGTGGAACCCTTTTCCTTCAGTGCTGTCATAGTCCCTTTTCCTATAGACATCAGCTATTGATACTTCAAACAAAAGCACAGTGGTGGTGGTCTGCATGTGATGCATTCCTACCTATATTACAGTAAAATTATAGATGCCTTACTTTGTCTAGACACGTAGCAAAAATTAAACAAGATTAAAAAATAGAATGTCACACTTGTTTCTATAACTTTTAATCTTCAGTTTGACCTTCGTTATCTAGCACTGTATGTTTTAAAAGTTTAGTTTTCTGATGACTTCCTAGACTCTTGTCCTTCATTTTGTCTGTGGGGGGTGATCATAATTACATAGCTAAAAACATGGAATGTGAGGAAATATTGCTGACAAACTGAAATACAGATTAGGAGCATAGGTGTGGCAAAACTGATGAGACCTCTGGTCTATCACATCTGGATTCTGCCTGTAGCATTAGCCAGTACAGTGATACTTCAGAGGCAAATAACAGCACCCTCACAGCATCTAGGCAACTGCGCAATGCAGCACATGGGGATAAAGGAAGACTTCTTGTGAACCATGCAAGCAATCAGTCGTGCGCCAAAGGTTTAGAATTGATTATTGTTGTCATGGCATGCGTATCTTAGAGTTGTTATAGGTTATAAGTCAGAATAATTTCCACTTGTGTTAACATTTACAGACAGGGACAATCCTCAGCTGATGTAAATTGTCACAGCTCCATTGAAGTCACTAGAACTATACCAATTTACACTAGCTGAGGATCTGGCCCAGGGTGTGGTTTTCCAAATGGTCTCTACCCTGAAAAGACATACAAAATAACTGATCCTGGAAGTCCCGTGGAACTTGCAATGACTTCAGTCAGACCTTCTGCTTGCAGCTGGTTTGCAGGATTGAGTCCCACTGAAAATTACATGCAAGAACTCTCTCTTATTCTCAAACGAATATCAAGTGATCATATTTTAATACAGGGGAGCTTATTCCAAGAAGCATGAGGTTTATAATGGGACAAGCATGCAAATGGTTTGGCGTTGACATACAGTAACTGAGTTTTCTGAAGGAATGCCTGCACCACTTTCAGGGGGAACCATGGCAGAATAGAAGGTCTTTATATATAATAATATGACTTTGTATTTCTATGCCACCTTTTATCTCAGGATCTCAGTGTTTTATGAACATCAGTGAATTAACCCTCACAATCTCTCTGTGAGGTAAGGGAGTAGTAGTATCCTTATTTTGTAAATTGGAAACTTAAGCACAGACAGGCTCAGTGACCTTGGCCAAGATGCATACTGAGTGAATGGCAGAGCTGGGAAGAGAAATCCAATCTCCTGGCTCCCAGTTCTGTCTTCTAGTAATCTCCAGTTCCTCTTTGGAAGGGTAGAAAGTGAAAACTTGGATAAACCTATTCCCATCCAAAAGTGTCCCACATGAAACTATAATGTTTTATAGGGTTGTACTGTCTCTTACAGGAGGAAGACCTGCAGGAGATGGAGGATTGTGCTAAGAAAATGGAAGTTCAGTTTGGTCAGTTCTTTGATCAAGTGATTGTAAATGACAATTTACAAGAGGCCTGTGTGCAGCTGCTGTCTGCAGTCCATCAGGCACAGGATGAGCCCCAGTGGGTCCCTGCTACATGGATATGTTCAGACACTCAGCCATAATTCTGAGAAGCAGGAAGCTTCACAAAGATTATATCTTTTTGTTTTACCTCAAGAATAATCCTGTCAGGATTGTAAAAATATATCTTTGTGTGGAGAGATTTCGCAGGGGGATTAGGAAAAAAGCTAAATAAGATAATCATACTGTCGTCTTTGTAGTTCTTACTGCAACATGTGATGCTTAATATCAGTTTTGTACCTAAAAAGTGCTGTAGTCTCTCAGAATTACAAAAATAAAAGATCTGTTTTCTTGCATGTACTTGTGTGGTCTATTCATACCTGGGTTAAAGAAAAAGTGCTTCCCATACCTCCTTTTTGTTAGAGGCTTCTTGATTTTTATGCTTGTGTATTTCCCCCCCAAAAAGCTATGGGGAATTATATCAAGATGTAACAAGTCTGGAATACGCTTAGTAGGTTGACTTGATGCAGCCGGGGGGAGTGCTTTATAAATGTACACCTCTACCTCGATATAACACTGTCTGTGGGAGCCAAAAAATCTTACCGCATTATAGGTGAAACCGCATTATATCGAACTTGCTTTGATCCACTGGAGTGTGCAGCCCCGCCACCTCGGAGCACTGCTTTACCGCGTTATATCCAAATTCGTGTCGCGTTATATCGGGATAGAGGTGTATTATTCTGCTGCTTGCTTCTGTCTCAAACAAGTTTCTTAGCTGATGTTTGTTTTTAAATTAGAAATACGGGTTTAATACTATTCAAAACACATGACTCCAGAACTCATGTTAACCTGTATAATAAAACTGACTTTATTTTAATTTTTTTACAGCCATCGAATGCTGAAAGGTATCAGCTTTGTAAAGACACATCACTAAATATAATGATCATCTAGTCCATAGCAGGTTAGCCCAAGCAATTTACAAGAGAAGGTTTATCAGTCTAGGAGCAGGTTAAGGGCTTGACATTGCAAATGCTTATTCGCATGACTAGTCTAACTGAAGTCAAATCAGTGAAGTTACTCATATGCCTAAGTGTAAGAGAGCATCCTTGGGTTCTGAGTCCTTTGGTTACAAGGGTTCCCAAACACAGCAATAAATAAGAATGGGAGATGATGTGCACAATTGATTGATGGCAGCACCCTGCTTCTGGCCCAGGGTTTAGAAATGTGATGCACCATCAAAGGAAGGACAGCTACTGGTAACTCTAACTCCAGACTCCCTTTGGTGCATCTTGGCTTACACTAGTAATCCACTGTTGTCCAGTAGAAGCAAATGTGTATTTATTATGCCTGATAATGAACAGGTGTGTGTGATATACTAAAGAATATTGGTATTTTAGAACTGAATCCTCTGATGTCCTAGTTTACATAGAAGTTTAACACTATAAACTCATCAAGTACTTACTTGCAATTGGTTACTCTGCACTGTTCTCTCATCCTAACCAGTATAACTGAAATGCGTTGCAAGGTCAGTTGGATAAACTGGTAAAACTTAGTCATTTTTAATTTATTTGAAACAGAACAATTAGAGGGTTAAAGCATTTAGCAAAAAAAGTTTTATTTCCAAAGCTAGGGAAAGCAAGCGGGTGGAGCTCAAAGTGTCCAGTGCCTTATGCACCTGTTTTTTTTACTGTAGGTGTTGCACCAGTCATTCACCATTACTGGAAATAGCCTTAACTTTTACTTTACTTATGGGTGTGGGTTTAAGTCTAACAGAAAAGATTCTGGGTTTTCCCTTTGCACAATTCTTACACCTACTGACTGCTCCAGCTAAAAATTACAATACACATTAAACCCAAGGAATACACTTTCAGTTGAGTGCACTTTTAGAGATTGGTATCTTATACCAGCATGTGCCAATACATCACTACTCTGGGTGAGTGTGTAAAGTACATGTCAAGACAGTGTAAAGGAACAGGACTGGAAACCTTTCTCTCCCTACTACCAGCAAACTGACAAGAACCTGGTGATAGTTTCTCTTTCTCTGAATCACTAAGCAGTGTTCATGTGTAGGTGTGTTTCCCCACAATCCGTTCCTTTGATCACAGGGCACCTTGGGAATTGGTGTACATGGTCTTCCTGTCTTTTCTACATTTGTTTTCCTTTCTTTAAGAGCTTCTAAAATGCACTCTATGCTCTCTCAATTGCCAGTCCAGGCTGTTTTTTAAAAAACAAACAAACAAACAAAAAAACCCTGAACATTTAAAAGTGGTGATATTAAAAGCATATTTTAATTAAATGGTAGAGTTGGAAAATAATTGTTGGATTTGACAAGCCCCCCAGAGCTCTTTCACACCATCCTGGTCACTCCTGTACTTTGCCTTTGTATGTGTGATTGTCATTGAACTGAGAGCCTGGTTTAGATAGTGAGAGTTTTGTTTAGATTTTTCTTAGAATGGGGCAAATCCATATTTTTTGTTTTTCTTAGTCTGGATTCCTCTTCCTTGTTCCATTTTTTGTGATATTTATTTCTGTACTTATATTATTCTCTCCCTCTAAGAGCCTGAGTGCACAAAGCCCCCTTTGCCATTCCCATTCTTCCTGTTCAGGACTACAGAGGAACCTTGAATTGGCCAGAGCAATCACAAATGAACAACATGAGCTAACTCGATTGGTAAGAGAGCAAAGGCTCCAAGTCTGGCCATGCAAAGTACTAGTTCAGGGCCCCTGCTGTTCTGCTTGAGCCCCCCCCACCCCAGTTTGTCCAGTTTAAAAAAAAAAAAAACATTTCAAGAGCCACTTAAAGATGAGGTTACCTGTCAGTAGCAGGTGCCTCAGAGTGCGATAGTCCCCCAGATCCAGGTGCTCCGGAAAAGGCTGCAGGTCGCCGCCCGGGGGGGGGCGCAAGTGCTGCGGGGGTACCCGGCCGGGGCAGGGCCCTCACTACATATCCCTCTAGGCAGTGATTTCCCTACACCCCCCCCCCTGAATTTTCCCAACACCCTCCCCCAGTTTTGTGAGCTAGTTAAATACCAATTTAGTGACTGTTTGGAAATCTGAATTTAAACTGAAACATTAATACACACTTTAAAAGCTTATACAGTGTATGATAAAATACGTGTATCTGAAAAAGTATAATAGATTTGAAAAGTATGAACATAGACTAGCTTGCTTGCTTCCTTATACAGCTGTTTTTTATGATGTCAGTGCATTCATTTTGGTGATGTTGGCCAACCTAATAATTTTAAATGATGATTTGTAAGCAAAGTCTAAATGAGCTCTCCCTGACAGCTAGTGATGAGCTGGGGGCTAAGGCTTCAGGGCCAGATTGTATTTACATTCACACCTAATCTACCTAGGGATCCAGCAAACAGAGCTGTGTTGTCCAAGTGATAGATTTTGGCTGGGGTTGGGTTACAAACCACTTGAATGTGGGGGGGAAGTGGGGATGAAATGTTGTTCTTATTGTATGAGTATCGGGCAGTAGAACTGTACTTAGCCTGTGATGATTTGAAGGCATCAAGAGAGAGGGTGGGGACCTGTCCCTCTCCACTGTTTAAATACAGAGCTGATTAGGCTCCATAGAGAGTCTTTTGTTCTGTTAAGTGACCACTGCAGCTGAAATCACTGACAATCAGGTCTAAGTGCTTAGTCCTGTTGTGGGGACAGTGTTCCTGTGGGTACAGTGTTTCTGTGTAAGAGACAGCCCAGACTGCACTAGCAGCGAGGTTCCCCACTGAGAACTGAGCTGAAATCACTGAGAGCTGGTGGAACCTCAAGAGACCAACTCGCAGAGGTCACAGTGGTAGGTGACAGCAGAAGGTGACTGTGCAGGGCCATTGGCAACAGAGTGGTGGAGTGAACGGTGGCACAACGAACAGCCGTGGCCAGAGCAAACTGTGCCTTTTTGTCCGCCACCTGGAAGGTGTACTCACGTGAAAGCACCTCTGAACTCTGAGTCTCCATTGACCAAGGGCAACACCGGTGAGTGGAGTGCGGTGGAGGGAAAAGTGAGGGGCATGTTAAATAAACATTTGTTTGTTGGACTATATTTTAGTCACTTTGCTCCAGAATGCTCGATTTGTGACTGGGACTGGAAACTTTTTATATAAATGTTTCCCAGTAGGCCAAGATTTTTAAAATGCAGTATTTGCCAAGGTTGTTATCTCACATCGTTGCTATCTCGAGAGGTCATTGTGTTGGAGTTTCTGTACTAAACATTTTTATTATTATAATTATTTTTTACATAAGAATGGTCATACTGGGTCAGACCAAGGGTCCATATAGCCCAGTACCCTGTCTTACAACAGTGGTCAAGGCTAGGTGCTTCAAAGGGAATGAACAGAACAGGTAATCAAGTGATCCATTCTCTGTTGCCCATTCCCAGCTTCTGGCAAACAGGCTAGGGACACTCAGAGCATGGTGTTGCATCCTTCTCATCCTGGCTAATAGCCACAGATGGACCTGTTCTCCAGGAAATTATCTAGTTCTTTTAAAAATCCTGTTATAGTTTTGGTCTTCACAGCATCCCCTGGCAAAGAGTTCCCTGGGTTGACTTTATATTGTGTGAAGAAATACTTCCTTTTGTTTTTTTAAAACCTGCTGCCTATTAATTTCATTTGGGTGACTGCTAGTTCTTGTGTTATGTGAAGGATTAAATACAATTTCCTTATTCACTTTCTTCGCACCAGTCAAGATTTTGTGGACCTCTGTCATATCCCCATTAGTCATCTCTTTTCTAAGCTGAAAATTCCGAGTCACTTTAATCTCTCCTCCTGTTTCATACCCCTCATCATTTTAGTTGCCCATCTCTGTACCTTTTCCAGTTCCAATATATATATATATATATATATATATTTTAGGATGGGTGACCAGATCTGCACACAGTATTCAAGGTGTGCATGTACCATGGATTTATATAGAGGCAATATGATATTTTCTGTCTTATTATCTATCCCTTTCTTAATGATTCCCAACATTGTTTGCTTTTGTGATTGTTGCTGCACATGGAGTGGATGTTTTCAGAGATCTATCCACAATGACTCCAAGATCTCTTCCTTGAGTGTTAACAGCTAATTCAGATGCCATCATTTTGTATGTATAGTTGAGATTGCTTTCCAATGTGCATTACTTTGCATTTATCAACATTGAATTTAATTTGCCATTTTGTTGCCCAGTCACCCAGTTTTGTGAGATCCCTTTGTAGCTCTTCGCAGTCTGCCTGGGACTTAACTATCTTGAATAGTTTTGTATCATCTGCAAATTTTGCCACCTCACTGTTTACCCATTTTTCCAGATGAATATGTTGAACAGCGCTGGTCCCAGTACTGACCCCTCAAGGATACCACTATTTATCTCTCTCCATTCTGAAAACTGATAATTTATTCCTACCCTTTGTTTCCAATCTTTTAACTAGTTACTGATCCATGAGAGGACCTTCCCTCTTACCCCATGATGGCTTACTTTCCAAAAGTCAATTTAAATTAAATACTTTTTTTTTAAATTATATTTTTTTTAGAAATCTAGATCTGTTGTGTTTTGGTGTAACTTGCATTTTCCTTATGTTAAATTTGCATTATCCTAACAAAACATTTACTTTATTCACTTTCTTCACATCAGTCAAGATTTTATAGACCTCTAGCATATCCCCCCTTAGTCATCTCTTTTCTAAGCTGAAAATTCCCAGTCATTTTAATTTCTTCTCCTGTTTCATACCCCTAATCATTTTAGTTGCCCATCTCTGTACCTTTTGCATTTCCAGTATATCTTTTTGGGGATGGGGTAACCAGATCTGCACACAGTATTCAAGGTGTACATGTGCCATGGATTTATATAGAGGCAATATGATATTTTCTGTCTTCTTATCTATCCCTTTCTTAAAAAAGCAAAGGTTTCAGAGTAGCAGCCGTGTTAGTCTGTATTGCAAAAAGAACATAAGCTTTCGTGGGCTACATCCGATGAAGTGGACTGTAGTCCATGAAAGCTTATGCTCAAATAAATTTGTTAGTCTCTAAGGTGCCACAAGTACTCCTGTTTTTTTTAAAAAAGCAAACAATGTTGGGAATCACTGACTGCCGCTGCACACTGAGTGGATGTTTTCAGAGAACTATCCACAATGACTGCAAGATCTTTCTTGAGTGTTAACAGCTAATTCAGACCCCATCATTTTATATGTATAGTTGAGATTGTTTTCCAATGTACATTACTTTGCATTTATCAACATTAAATTTCATCTGCCATTTTTGTTGCCCAGTCACCCAGTTTTATGAGATCCCTCTGTAATTCTTCGCAGTCTGCCTGGGACTTAACTATCTTGCATAATTTTGTATCATCTGCAAATTTTGCCACTTCACTGTTTACCCATTTTTCCAGATCATTTATTAACATATTGAACAGCGCTGGTCCCAGTACCGACCCTTCAGGGATACCACTATTTATCTCTCTCCATTCTGAAAACGGATAATTTATTCCTACCCTTTGTTTCCCATCTTTTAACCAGTTACTGATCCATGAGAGGACTTTCCTCTTACCCCATGATAGCTTACTTTTCAAAAGTCAATTTAAATTAAATACTTTTTTAAAATGTATATTTTTTTAGAAATCTAGGCCTGTTATGTGTTTTGGTGTAACTTGCATTATTCTTATATTAAATTTGCATTATCCTAACAAAACATTTACTTTATTCATATCTTTTATATATCTCATTGATCCTGATTACCCCCCCCCGTACATTCGAACACCCCTCCTAATTTCAATTCCTGGGGAAACTACTGCCTCTAGGGCCTGCTTGCTGCCCACACCCTACAGTGAAGCAAGTTCCTAAGAGGGGAGCCGGGTCGGGGCGATGTCTCCGTGACCAACAGGGGGGGCTCCTCTCGTTTGGGTGGGGGGGCCTTAAAGGAAAGCTGGGCCTGCCGGCCCTGGGGCTGCCGCACCAACCCCGCCTATCCGCGGGGCTCCAGCTGCTACACCAGCCCCCTCCCCCAGGCCCCGCACCTCCCTTGGAGCAGGGGGCCGGAGCCCACGTACGCTACAGCCCCCGCCTTGGGCAGAGGGAATCGGCCACCGCCGCCGCCTCACGCACCGCGGGCTCCGGCCGGGCCGGGGGGGTGTCCCTGCAGCAGGCCCCACCTCGCTGTGCAGTCGGGGGGCGCGTTAACCCCCAGGCCCGCAGCCTGTTTGCTGAGCCCCTGGTGCCGCCCGGAAATCCCCGCCCGGCAGCACCCTCCCCTTCCCCCGCCTCTCCAGCGTCTTGGCGACGGGCGCGGCGGGCTGTGCAGCCGGCCGGGAGCTCCAGGCAGGGCGCGGCATGGAGACCACCCCGCCGCAGGGACCCCGCCGGGTGAGGGGCCTGGGCCGGCCCCCTCGCTGGGCTGCGGGCAGGGGTACGGGAGGGGCAAGTTCCCGCAATGGGGGGCGGGGTCCGTGTGTGGCTGGCTCTCTTATGGGGGGAATGTGTTGGGGGTCGCAGGTGGGGGGGGAGCATAGGGGGTTGCAGGTGGGGAGAGGCTCCTTCATGGGGGTCGTGTATAGGTGGGGAGGGAGGGAGGGAGGGTCCCCTCATGGGGGGGAGTGTACGGGATGGGAGGGGGAACTCAGAGTTACTTTTGAGTTTTATAGTCTCTTCTTCTCAGGTTGGAGGCAGGGTTTTGCTATCTCCCTTTCACAGGGTCCCCAGATCAGTGTGTAACACAGATGGCTATATGGAGGCTTTTAATCCTGCTGAGCTTACTGAGGCCACAACCTGACCTGCATTTTCAGCTGTGCTAAGTAACTGTGTTGAATATGGATTCTGCATTGTGCAAATGGGACCCAGATCTTGATTAAAAGCTGTAGTTTAAGAACGGTTCATGATACAGACTAATCTTGAAAAGTTTTTTTTTTTAAAAGCCCTTTCAGTAAAGTTCTGCACCCGTCGGAGCTGGCCAGCATGGCTATGTTAGCAGATGGCAGCGTTAAAAGCAGTGCTTAAAATCAGTTTGCTGGAATAGCTGACCAGACAGCGTGTATTTTACAATTGCATCCTAGTTGTAGCAACATGGAGAACCCTCGTGTAGACCAAGTTCCTGTGATCACCAGCCTTTTTAACAGTGTTGTTAACCCTACTCAGACCTAATGTTCGTGGGAGCATTGTTTACACTGATGCTGTCGCTGTTGGAGTTCACCAGTGTTAACAATTGTGGTTTTTTGTTTTGAGGTGGTTGTTTTTTTGCAACCTTTCCCCTCCCAGTGTAGACCAAAAAGAGTGACTTTTTCCAAGGGGACATATTAATCCTCTTCATTGATCAAATAACTAGCAAAGTCTTGCACGTGAACATAGTCATGGTCTCATGCAACTGGCAGCCAGGCATTTCTGATCCCTGTTCTGTTGTGGGTTTGAGCAAGTCTCTCTTATTGCCTTGATTTCCTTATCCTTATAATAAATATGCTTGTATCACAGGGTTTTTGAAATCAATGTACTGTGTTTTGAAGATGTAAAGAGCTATAAAAATAATAATGGTCTAAACCTCAGGACTTGCAGTAGCTACACTCCCCAGAACCACTGGTTTAAATCCTGACAGTACTGACTTAGCCTGTTATGTTTCTGTGGCAAATAAATTCAGTTCAGTGCAATTTAGCCTGGGTCACTTTTGGATGTGATCTTTAAAACCAAGATCCTGTCTGCTCTGTATTCCTGCTTAGAAAATAAAGATACTTCTTTCCGCACTCTCTTGGAACAGTATTTGCACACTCAAATACTGAGTTTCAGCAGTCCTGCCCATATATAGTTTGTGGAGCACTTTGGGATCCTTTGGCATGGAAGGTGCTCTATAAACAGAAAATGGTTAGTGGTAGTTTTGTTATAACATTCATCTGCAAAGGTGCACCGCAATACACTTTTTCTATGGAGTTGGGAAAAGAGGTTTTTCAGGTCCTGGTAATTTCAAATCTGAAATGGAGTTAAAACTATTGTATATATCACAGTGCTGGATCTTTTATAAAATCTGAATAGAACAGACTTTGCCGGCAACTGTTTTTGTTTTTAATTTTTTGTTCTGTTTTTGAGGAATAGCTCAGAGAAACTCTTGGTCTCTTTACAGCTCTTTACAACTATCACATTTAGATAACAAAACATGTTTACTGCATACAGAATAATTACATAAAGTTGTTTGAAGGTTTTCAGATATTAATTTTAAAGTTACCCAGTGTCCTAGAAACCTTATAATGGGTGCTATAGAAATAAGCAAAAATTGGACTGATTTTGGGTTCATCCTTGCTTTACCAACATTTTGTCACTTTTTGCCATACTCCCTGTATAGAATTCTGTTAACACTTACGGGAAGGGTAAGTAGTAGCTAGCTAGGTGGGTGTTGATTGGTGGGGTCAGCCTCACCTGCATGAAAATATTATTTACTGTCAGTCTCTGGAAGCCCACATGGCCAAAACTCAGGACAGAGATTTGAGGCCAATCCTGCAAACCATCACTTGCACAAGATGTCCCACTTGCTTCAATTAAACTAGCATGGGTAAGGATTACTCTTGTGAGTAAAGGGTCATGGGATCTTGGATTTCTAATAGCAAGCAGCAGTAAGACCTACTGCTGTTCCATTTGGAAAGTTGATGGCAAAACTCCCATAGACTTAAATAAGAGCGATATCAGGGACAGCAAGGTTCATGTCCAGCTAATCCTGTCTATCAGAAGTTTATTTTTAGTGCAGAATTAGCTGAGGTCAGAGTTGACACTGTCGGGTTTAGGAAGCTGTTCAGTGTCTCTCTCAAGGACTGACTTTGAATGGTATGGGGAAGAAACAAGTGGTGAGTTCAGTTCTAGGGAGCCTTTAATTACATTATCTGTGTATTTTTTAATCGAAATAAAGTCTTTGGAGCATGGAGATTTTTTTCCTTTGTCCAGTTCACTTATTTAATACAAAATCGGAATCTAAGCTGCCTCATTTTTTCTAGGTGAGAAAAATGTATCAGGTGTGTGAACTATGTTTCAGCTAGTCTGTTAAGAGGTTTTATTATTGTGTAGTTTTAATTTTGTTTTGACTTTATGGTCAAAATAATTTGAAAAAGTTGTTTTATTGCACATTTTATCATGTTAGACTGTTCTATCTCTAAATTTATAATTTCACTAGTAAAGTACCTGCAACTCTTCATACTATAATCTGCAAATATGTTGATATTAAATGCCTAATTTTTGGCAGTGTTTTTGTAGATATTTTCAATAACTGACTGGAGTGATGAATTAACTTTCCTGTTTGTGTAGTTTATTATAAGAGAAGTAAAAATATTTAAAGATAACAGCTACATATGCCTCTGAGGTGTCTATAGCAGTGGTTCTCAAACTTTTGTACTTGTGACCCCTTTCACATAGCAAGCCTCTGAGTATGACCCACCTTATAAATTAAAACCACTTTTAAATATATTTAACATCATTATAAATCCTGGAGGCAAAGCCTCAACCCCTTGGGATGGAGGCTGACAGCTCGGGACCCCCCATGTAATAACCTCATGCCCCCTTGAGAGGTCCCCAGTTTGAGAACCCCTGATCTATAGTATCTCTCTAAAATACAGCACATATCTGAATTTAGGCATTGACATCAAATGTGTATTAGATACCACTTTACTTTTCTACATAGCACCTTCCATCCAAGGATCTCAATGTAATTGTGTACATTTGCTTATGTATGTGATGTTCAGAATCGCCTTTCAGAAGACTTAATATTTGTTGGATGTGTCGGTCATGCTTGGAATTAGCTGGTTTCTGTGAAATGGCTTAGCAAGGGCTTAGAAGGGAGATGCTTTCATAACGTACCGATGGAAGATTTTTTTATTTCAGTGCCCACCCCGTGCCCTTCCCCCAGTTCCAAGGTAAGATTAGTTGATTATATGAACTATGTTAATTTTTGTGCACTGGGGTGATATACTTGAAAGTTGTGAAATTAAGAAAAATTAGCTCAACAAAAATCTCAGCTCTCACAGACTTCAGTGAGATTTTGCTAAGTGTCTTAAAGTGACAAATATGCTTTCAATTCTGTGCTAAACAAAGTTTAAAATAAAATTAAACTTGCATTTGTGAAGCTAGGGTTAAGGCTATGTCAGCAATTTCATTATAAACCTAGCTTTATTTTAGTTTCGTATTTCATCACAAAAATTTGCAATAGACTAACATTTTTCTGTAAGTTTTAACCTAGCAGCAAACAACTTACATTTTTAAGGTATTTTTTTAAAATTAGTTACCCAAATACTTTTTTTTTTTTTTTAATGTGTAACTTCCTCCTTTACATTCCAGAGGTCTTGGGGTATCGGATGCTTGTTTTCCAATCATATAGTACTAAAAAATTTTAATGTTGTAAATAGATTGGGAAACAGTTTAATTCATATCTCATTGCTTCTGTCATTTGGAGCGGGGAAAAATGCAACAAAGATTTTAAAAACTACTTCAGTCTCAGTAACTTTTCTATTTTCAACCCCTTGTTCTCCTTTCCTGGCCTTGCCTCGTTGTTTATTGCTGTTGAATGCTGTCTCTCATCTATATTTTAAATTGCAAGCGCTCTGGGGCAGAGACTTTTAAAAATCAGCCTGGTGCCTACCATACTTTTGAGTGTGATATAAATAATAAGATCTATGTATACCATATTGATGCAAAAGATGTCGAGGTTATAGTTCTGAGCGGAGGCGCAGTTTTGCCCAGCGCGGAGTCGCCTGAGCGGGCGGCGGGCCGCGGGAGCAGCGGCGGACTGGCGGGCATGACTGCAGGAGTCCGGCTGCGGCGCTGGCGGCTGGGCCCCGCGGCGCGCGCGCGGCGCGCGGGCGCGATTCGCGCTCGCTCGCTGCGCATGTCTGCCTGAGAGGAGGTCCAGCCGAGCCGAGCGACGGACGCTTCCTCATGCCTGCGGCAGGTCAGGTCGTCCCGGTCCTCCGGGGTGGACCTCCGCTCGGCATGGGCATGGCGCGCCGCCGGCGCAGCCTGCCGCCCCCTAGATTTGGCCGCCCTAGGCGCCAGCTTGTTTTGCTGGTGCCTAGAGCCGCCCCTGGTTCTGAGGGTTCAATGATCCATGAGCCAAGATAGATTTTGATGATAGGAAAGGCAATTGTTATGGTGTGTTAAGTCGAAAATCCTCTTCAGTGCCTTAAGACATATGTACATAGTAGCTCATAAACACTATTGAGGAGTCTGAATATATTTTGTTAGCTGCTTTCTTCACTGTCATATAACTTCTCCCATTAGTTTGTGTCAGATAGTAAGACAGGTTCCAATTAAAGAGCCAGGTAAAATGAAAGTTTTAATCTTCTGAACAGCTAACAAATCAAGAAACTGTACATAGTCACAAGAAGCAAACAGACTATTGTTTTGTCTATTGCTAAGCAGCATCAACCTTGTCATATTCAAATGTTTGTAAAAAGAAATAGGGTTCAGGGGAGGTGGATGGCTCTTATGTGTAAATTCTGTGACCCCATAAACCAATTGCATTGTGAGCTCTAACACAGTTCTGCGTTGTAACTGATTCAAAACTAACATTCTTGTTCTTTTTATATTCCTTTCTGACTTTTTTTTTTAATTATTTTTATTTAACTTAAATGGCAAAATCTTGGATCTGAAGTGGAAGCCAAGGTGAGTTTGTTCAATATTAAGTGCTGTGCATGGATATACTTCTGTTTAACAGTTCCTGTTGACTTCAATTGATCCTATTTTTAAAGTTTAGTGCCGCACTTTAATGTTTTGCTTAAAAGCAGATTGCTAACTATTATAATTTATTTATTTAGTGCTTAATGTGTACATGGTTAAAGATTTTAGAAAGTTCCTTATGCTTTTGGGTGGTCAATTTGAGACACTTTAAAGGGGCCTTATTTTCAGAGGAGAGTTATTTAGCTTAGAAAAGAGAAGAGAGTCTTTAAAGTCACTTGTTGTGCAGGCCTCATCTCACAGTTTTCCTTCTCTGGACTTTTTCATTCTCTGCTATATCTGTCTTGAGGTGAAGTCACCAGAATTGGACACTATGCTCTACATGAGAAGTTTTTTCTATGGTGCATCATTATTATAATTTCCTTTTTTTTTTAAAGCCCACCCTGTGTGTTTTTAACATACACCTCTACCCCGCTATAACGCGACCTGATATAACACGGATTTGCATATAGCGTGGTAGCGGCGGGGCTCTGGCGGTGCTTTAAAGGGTCTGGGGCTCCGGCGGGGAGCCCTGGGCCCTTTAAATCCCACTGGAGCCCTGCCGCCACTACCCCGGGGCTGCGGCAGCAGGGCTCGCCGGTGATTTAAAGGGCCTGGGGCTCCCCACAGCAGCTAGAGCCCAGAGCTCTTTAAATCACCGCCAGAGCCCTGCCGCCCCTACCCCAATATAATGGGGTTTCAGCTATAACACGGTAGGGATTTTCGGCTCCCCACGACCACGTTATAGCGGGGTAGAGGTGTATGTTGCAGTTTGCAAGGTTTTTTATTTTCTATTACTTCCCCACTCCTTGCTGTACTCTTCCTTCTCTTTCCTCTGCTGATGGGAGTTGTCATGGCTTGTGTAAAAAAGGGGCTAGGAAACTCCAATCTTCTTCACTTCCAAAGGGATTCCCCTTTCTGGGTTGAGGTAGAGTTGTTAGAAAGAGAGGATAGATTCCTCCATAGTGTGTAACTAGTTCTTTTATTTTACATCCTACAGATGAAATTCCACTTAGTCGTCCGAAAAGAAAGAAGCCCAAAGGAAAAAATGCACTGGGTAAGAAGCTGCCAGGAGTGAAAGATACACTTGGAATGCTGGAGGAACTCTGTTCTGTAGCTGATCTCCTGACAAATGCATCCTTAGATTTCATACCTACCATTCCTAACAGGGCAACTTTTAGTCTTTCTGGCTCATTCATCTTCACTGGTTATTGTCACAGTTCAAAGCAATTGCACTTGTATTTCCCCATCATGGTCCAGCAAGGGCACCCACTTTTAGGGTTCTGACTCCCCAGCCATCACCTCTCTTGGGCTGAGACCTGTGTCTCTCTTCCCTCTGACTGGGGGTTTTCTGGGATGCAAAGTTCTCTCCCTACATTGCGAATTCCCCAGCAAATCAGATTGCCAAAGCAGGCCTGCTTTGCTTTCTCCTCAGAGACTATAAACATATAAGCAAGTACATTATATTATTATAGTGAAAGCATTACAGAGAAAACGTATTAAAAACAATAAAAGAACTTACACGCATGCTAATAAACTTACCAGAGATAACCCCAAACTCCAGCAAGTGCTCTGGGACATGATCAGTTCTTCAAATCCCACCATGGGTTTTTTCTGTAGTTACAAGTTCTTAACAACTGTTCCCTCAGAACAAGCACCCCATGCATCAGTTAGCCTTTCCTTTATATAGCCTGAGTCTTTGATCTTCAGAAACCATGAATAGGTAACCAGCGAGCCAGTGGTTCTCTCAGGGCATAGCTTCAAAAGGTTAGGTCCTGATGTGGGGATTTGCATTCCCCTTCCCCCATATATTTCCTAAAAAAACCCCAAACAAACAAACAAAAAAACACTTAACTTTGTTGGTCCTGAAAGTTTCTTCTTTTCTGTTACATTGTTGAAGATAGTCCTTTGAAGCGCCTAACGTTTCCCAGGGTTTGCATTGTCCATGTCTCTCCCCTGGAAAAGTTACATACAATCCACAATAATACATTAAGGAGCAGGGAGCGGGGTGGATTTGACCTGGGAATGTTGCAGGGGAGTTACATTGGGGATGAGAAGAAAGCTACCTGAGCTGTAACCTGAGCCAGGAGGGGGGTTGGGAGAAATGACACCTTCTGCCTGGGAGACTGAACAAAGGAGAGGAGGGGAGTGGGGAGAAAGCTGCTGGAGGAACTTTTTAGTTTCAGTTTGGGCTGGGTGGTGCATCACAGGGAACCCCAAGCTGGGGTCTAAGCTCCCTGAACCCCCAGAAGGACTTGATTGAGGGGTCCTGGTTGTGCCTACAAGCTCTGCTGTAGACTGCGTTCCTGTTGTACAATAAACCTTCTGTTTTACTGGCTGGCTGACAGTCTCGGTGAATCCCAGGAAGAGGGGTGCAGGGCCCTGACTCCCCGACACTCTGTGACACTTGCATTTATAATACAGTGGACTCCAAAGCTATTTAAATGTAATTCGGTAATATCTCCTAAATATATTGTAGGAAATTTCCATATCTGTCACAGTTTTTATACATTGTTTTTTTATTCTGAAGCGGTATTAGTTAGAATTATAGTCTGAATACTAAAGTCATTGCGCTTTCCCCCCTCCATTCTGGTTACTGATAAAGCAGCAGGTGCTGATACAGCATTGAAAAATTGCTTGCATTTTTTTCTTGCTATTTTTTCCCTTTCTGGTTACCTCAGTTGCTTGGGTCCTTGAGACTGGACAGTCATCCACAGCCATGAGATGCTTTTCAAATTGATCATTTTATTAAGTGCTCTAAATTCTGAATGGACTCAACACAAATCCAAGTAAATACTACTATGCCTGTTTCTGTAATAGATTTAAATAGTGTCAGATATTCTTTAACATCTCACAGAGGAGATGGATTGTTCACAAAGTGTGTTCCACATGAATTCCACCAAGTAGCAAAGTGCAGATATGCCTTGGTTGCCTTTTCAGGAAGGCTGACGCTACCGTTGAACTGAGTTTTTTTTCTTTTATTCTGCTTTTCAGAGGGTATTGTTCATGCAGCTGTCCGTCGGCCATCTGAGAGTAGCGAGCCTCTAACTCCTGAGGTTCAGGATGCTCCACCTCAGAGGAAACGCAAGAAGAAGAGAATGCTTCCTGGTATGTGGAGAGTGACAGAAAGGATGGAAGATGGAATTAGGCTTGGCAGCATAAAGCCTCGCTAGCCCACTTCTTAAGTTTCTATTTCTTAAACCATTAGAATAAATCCATCTGCGTTGATGACAGGCCAAAGTCATCTCTGGCGTAAATCCATGGAGTCAGTGAAAATTCATGTCAATTAAGCATTAGGTTAAGAAATCCATCGCTCAAGCGTCATGCAATTCTAGATGTTCAGGTTTCTACTGGAGTGATAACTCTGCCGTCTTGCATCTATGTAGCATCTTCTATGCCTGTTTATCTTGTTAAATATGAGCCATATTTTATTACTGCTGCTAGTTTTGTAATCTACGCCATAAAGTATATGCATATATAATGTGAATTGGGGCCAACAGTGTTCTAGTAGAAACTTATATTTTGGAATTTCTTGAGTTTTGAATATTTAATGTTCCAGTGTTTCATTACTGCTAGTTTTTGTGAATATTTGCTGATTTTAACAATGGAATAAATTAGAGAAATCTTGTAATTTTTTTTAGGATATTGTTTTATTCAAGTAGCTATTTTCAGTCCAAAAGCAAACACGTTGAGGTGTCTGCATCTGCTAAAAGATTTCAAGACCAATGGTGGGCTGAGTTTGTGTGATCATAAAAAAATAATGTAAGAGCTTTGATTATTTCTTAAAGTGAAAAATAGAGAATTGCTTTCCAGTGCTGATCCCAGATTTAATATTTTTAATGAGACAAACAGCACACCAGTCCTTGCTCTGAAAGCTGCCTTTGAAACACTTGGAAATGTTACTTTAAAAACATGTAACACTTTAGTTTACTGGCACCGTACTGCAGCACACAATCACAATTCCTAAATTGTTAAAAGTATATTAAAAGATAAATAGGTTAAAAATTGTCACAAGATTAATTGAAACTCCAAATTTTGGAAGTTGAGAATTATAGATGATCCTGTGTTAACATTTTGTATTAACTGAAACTCAGAACATGGTGCTTTTTGTTCACAATGATTGCATTATAGTTATACAGCTATCTCAGTGCATAAATTTCCTAATCTGTACTAGTTTGCAGATTATATTATTTTTGTGGTTTGTTTTTAAATCTTCAGAATCTGAGACCTCTTTCATCCAGCAGAATGTGCCCAACACATCCTTTTTTCAAACTGGAAATGGCATGGATCCCCAGCCCTCTGAAGAAACAGTGATTCGTAAACATCGAAAAAAAACAAAGTGAGCGCTTCTAAGGTGCCTTATAATTCTTGTAGAAGAATACCTATGATAATGTATTAATATATGTTAGTATTTAAGGCCCTGATCCTGCAAAGACTTGACGTCTCTGGACCTACTCAGTGTGCAAAGATAAGCGTGTGTGTAAATCTTTGCAGGGTCAGGGATTAACTTCGTTTTTTTTAATCCATGGTCACAGTGAATGCTAAGAATTTAGTATTAAGAAATATTGAGGTAAATTTTGGCAATTTATTAATTTAATCTTTCTTCAAATCTACACTACAATTCGAACATGATAGTATAAATACAATACTTAAATCACATAAATTAAAAAATAAATCAGAATATGTAACATAGGCCATGTCTGTACTAGAGTGCTTTAATGGTATAGGAATACCACCACTACACTGGCAAAAGTGATCCTAGTGTGGATTCAGCAATACTGGCAAAACTGTGCTTTGTACTGGTATCGTGAAACAACCTCCCACAAATAAAACAAGCTATACCAGTAAAAGTGTGGCTAGGGACTTCAGCTAGCACAACTATGGCAGTCAGGGATCATACCTCTTCACACCCTTGACTGACATAGCTGTGCTGGTAGGAGTCTGTAGTGTAGATATAACCTAATCATCTGATTTCTGCTTTTCTTTAACTTTCACTCTTATTTCTTAACTTTGTCAGAACATTACTTTTGCTCTTTATTTTGTCTCCACTTTCCTTCAGCTTTTGAATGTTGCTCCTTTAAAACACTTTTGCTTCTCTTCCTGCCTTTAACTTATTTCTTCTGCATTCTTTCTATTACAGTAATATTTTCATGTCTTTTTTTTCCACCTGAGTGGTTTGTCACAAAACAAAAGTAAAATATTAAAATAGTTATTGGGGGTTTGCTTGATGATGGTGATTTTATGCTTCTGTAAAGAAGAATTTTAGGCCCTGATCTTACAAGCAGTTGCACCCAAAAGAAACTTTATATACGTGAGTATTCCATACTATTCATACCAGTAAAATTAGGCATGTACTTAAGTGTTTACAGTATTAGAACATTAGTCTTTAAAGCTTCAGACATTGTTCTTTTTCTCTCCACATATCCTGTGATGATAGGAAGACTCGGCCAGCAGAAATGCAGTGTTCCAATGAACTGGGAGTGGAGGAAGAGGACATTATTGAAGATGAACAAACAAAAAGTCCAGATCAGCAACCTGTGTTTGCTGCTCCCACTGGTGCTAGCCAGCCTGTGAGCAAGGTGTTTGTTGAAAAAAATCGTAAGTCATTTCTCATTCTTGTAACTTCAGATATTTTAATAATAATGAAAAAGTTAATGCTGTCCTGTTAAAAAAGAGAAGTTGTCCAGATGTTTTTCTGCAGAAATAGTTACAACATTAAAACCACCTGTGCCATGTGGCCTTATGTATATTTTTAAAGTTATCAAGTTTCTGCATATGTGTAATTTGACTTAAAATATATCATTGTGTACTCTGAATTAGAGCATTCTTTCTGAAAATGTCACGCTCCCTGAAGTTAAATTAATGGAAAGCAAGAATTACTATTGCACTCATCTTGACACGAGTCCCACAAGCACTAGTTTTTTAATCACAGAGTTATATGACCCTGCTCAGAGCAAGTCAAGATGACAGAGCTTTATCTAGCTAGTATTTTCAGTGTTGCTACCCTGGTGAGAAATTTTAGGGAAAACATACTATAGGAAGGCCTGTATGTTCATATACTTTTTGAATACAAAGGAAGAGGGATGAAAGAGGTTTTTATGAGAGACAAAATGGGATGCTAAAGCATTTTTCTTTTAAGTGAAAATTGTAGTTGTTCTGAAGCTATTCTTGAAACCAGGTGTGTTTTGGGGGGGTCTTGGTAAGGATTATGTAGCATAAGGGCCAAAATGTTTTAAATGCTTTCTCCATGTGCAGCACCCAGCATAACAAGGCCCTCATCCTGACTGAGATTTCCAAAATGTTTTAAATGCTTTCTCCATGTGCAGCACCCAGCATAACAAGGCCCTCATCCTGACTGAGATTTCTAAAGTCTGGTCTGCACTAGGTTTTACTGGCAAAACTTTATTTGGCACAGCTCTGCATGCGTCCACACTAAAAACTGAGTCCAGCCAACAAAGCCCTAAACTTTTGCTGGCAAAATTAAACCATTTCGCCAAGTGACATAACACCTCTGTCAGCATAGTTGTGCAATCAAATTGCCTGTGAGGAGACAGAAATACCTGTACCAGCATATGCAGCCCTCCAGCAACAAACCCACAATGCAGCTGTCCCAGCAGCAGTGATCCCTCTGGTCAAATTTTTGAACTCTGCTACATAGAGCTCGCAGTGACTGGAAGCCTGCCTCCCATTTAAATTTCCCAGCATGTTTTGGAAATACCTCTTAACCTGCCTGCCACCTCCACAAGCACTCTTGTACAAGCATGATTCCAGCTAAACCTTCTGCTGCTACCTGTTCCAGGAAAGAGGTCCTGGATTTCCTCAATCTGTGAAGCAGATGGAGTTGTACAGGCACAGCTGTGGATTCCCACAGGAATCAAGAATTGTATATACTGATATTGCAAAGGAGATGCAGAAGCAGGGGGACACAGCAAGGATGAGGGCCTATGCCAGGCAACGGGGAAGAAGCTGCAGTAAGCTTACAGAAGAAAAAGGAAGGCAACAAAAAGTCTAGCACTTCCCCTAAGAGGTGTCGCTAACATGTGGAGCCAGGGTAGATTTGATTTAAATCACTAGTCAGAAACAGGGACGGCTCCAGGCACCAGCATGCCAAGCGTGTGCCTGGGGCGGCAAGCCACGGGGGGCACTCTGCTGGTCGCTGTGAGGGCGGCAGGCAGGTTGCCTTCGGCGGCATGCCTGCGGAGGGTCCGCTGGTCCTGCGGCTTCGGCGGACCTCCCGCAGGCGGCTGCCGAATCCGCGGTACTGGGGACCTCCCGCATGCAAGCCACTGAAGGCAGCCTGCCTGTCGTGCTTGGGGCAGCAAAATACATAGAGCCGCCCCTGGTCAGAAAGACTCGATTTAATCATGGATTTCTACATAAAAGTGTATTCTTGTTGGTTGTTATAACCTTAATACATATTCTTCACAACTCAGAGATAGATGTGTACCTTCTAAAAATGAAACCTACACTATACATTTTTAAAGTGATTTATTTTGAAAACTTTTCAGATTAGTTTTACAGCTATATCAGAAAATGAATGATTGTTTAGTTTATTTCATTTACCAAAGGTAACTGAAGCAATTCACCTCCCAATGACTTCATAAATATCTATTTCCAATTCAACAGGTTAATCATTAATATTTGGAAGATTTTCTTGCCATGATGTATTAGGAGGAGAACATCACCAGACAGACATTTAACTAAAACAACAACGTTATGTATTCTGGATTTTTTTCTTCAACAGCAAACATAATATTCTAACAAAACAAGTGTACAAATTTTTGAATTTAGTTAAACATTCAATTTTTTTAAAATCAGGTTTGTTTTTGTTAAAATTGGTTTAACTAAAATAGTTAAATGAAATGTTTTTAAAAAAAACTAAAATTAAATCGATTATGTCAGCCAGGTCAACGTGAGAAACTTTAAATATTGGCTTCTGCAGCTAACTCAGTCGTCTTCACCTTCATTTTCCTGTTTGTTCATAATCTGGAAAAGAAAAACAAGCTTTCCTGCTTTTTCAGGTCCCAAACAATTTCTCAATTTGGAATGTATTAGTCCAAAGAAAGAAAATATTCTTTCTACACCGGCAGTAGAAGCTACTGCTGTTAAAAGTGAGATTATCACTTCAACAGTCTCTGAATCCAAGTGCTTAAGTGACTTCCACCAGTTCACTGGTGTGACTTTCTTTAAAACATCATCAGCAAACATGTATTTCTTGAATGGTTCTTATTCCCAAACTGGGTCTCTTTTACGGCATGTTGCCATTATAGGTTTTCCCTTCTAGTGAGAGAATGGTATGGTAGATCTCAAATCAATGAAGGCTACACTCAGAAAGACCTCAAGACTGGAATATGCTGCTCAAACAGTTTCACTTTTGTTTCTACTGCCTGTCTCTCCCTTCTCACATTTATCTCCAGACTTCTTCTTCTTGTCCAGATCTATTCCGCCCCCAACAATCTTCTATTCATTGAACTTTATGAAGCTTTGCACTTTTAGAGAGAGGTAAGGGATTGACTCTGCTACACAGATTTGCAGAGGGACAGTAGGATTGATGTCTGTTATTTCTCACCTCTGTATATTACTTATTTATTTAAAAACATTTTTGCTCTTAACAAGCATGTTATGTCTGGCAACACAAATCCACAATTTGAGAATTGCAAAACTAAGCATCTCTCATGGAACCTTCTAGACTAAGCACTGAGTCCCATTGGGTAGATAGAAAGATTAATCTAAATAATCTATACAGAAGCCGCTGGAACCCCATAAGATTCGGTCCCTAATTCATGAACTATTAGAACTCATTCACAAAATTTTTCTTAAACATTACATGAATATATTGTCTCATACTATAGAATTAGAATTTATAACCCCTATTCCATGATGAGATACATTATAGTTCAAAGATATCTTAATTAAAACTATCTTTAGATAGGATTTTTCCTCAAAAAGCATTTTCTCAAAAAATCCAATTTAAATTAAAAAAATGCAATTTTTTTAATTAATAAAAATAATCATTGATATTTATCCACCCTGTGTGGAGCTCACCGCCGTGTAGAGTATCCACGAGTAACCCATCAGTGACAGAGGGAACTTTGCAAGTTCCAGAGCAGGGCACCATGGAACTGCAGACCAAGGAGGAGCTTGCTGAGGAGGGGAATGTGGATGATGCAAGTCTGACATCAGGACCTCTTCGAGACCCAGCTGAAGTTAGAGAGAGAACTAATCACTGAGGAAGGGGGCAGGGACTCGTGTAGGTGTAATTTACTGTAACTGTTAATGCATGGCATTTTTTTACTTTCTCCAGGGCCCACTGGGGAGGGGAGGTCACCGTTTTCTCCCTCCTCAAATTAGCAGCCGACTGTGCATGGGCAGGGAACAAAGGAATTCTGTTTTAAAATAGCCAGTTTATTTCCAGGGTGTGAACTGGCACTAGTAAGTAATACAAACAGAGAATCAGGATAAATTAGCCCAAACCATTTGCAAATATATACTTTTGTCAGTACTTTCGCTGGCAATGCTTGACAATAACCAAGTATAATTCAGTACGTTACAAACAGAAAACATACTTGCACTGACTGTAAACTACACACATCTCAGTAAGTGAGCGTTCATACTACTGTATGTGATTTTGCAGAAAATCCATTGTAAACTGATTGAATGCAGGATTTCAACTCCAAATCTCATTACTTGCATCCAGTTCAGGAAAGAGATTAAAAACAGTGTGGGTAGCTTTGGGAGGGGAAGGAGGGTTTTGATATGGACAGGTTCACTTGCTCTCCAGAAGTCCTAGGGGCCTTCTGCTCCTTGCAGAGAAGACCATTTATCTTTAGTTTTCTGCTCCCCTGTAACAAGTGAATAGTTCTGGACATTTCTGTGTGAGAAACATTTCTCTCACCCTGGTAGGATACCTTTCCATGGTACTCTGCCAGGACGTCTTGGGGATCGTCACTGTTTACGTACTCAGCTGTAAGGTAGGAACAGGGGACAGAATCAGGATATGTGTTCCATTTATTACCCCACCACAGTTAGGGAAGAATGCATCTATTATTTCCTACACATTGCTCAGAGTCACAATCCTATGCAGCTGGACATGCTTAATGGCCTTGCATACCTGGATGATGACCATCCCCACTGTCGATTTTCCACCCCTGAACTGATTGTCTACTGACAGATAGCAATCCAGGATTGCAAGCTTCCAGAAAGGGATTGCTATCTGTTTCTCTGCTATTAACGCAGCTCTCACTCTGGAATGTCTGTGCTACAGGACTGAGGTGAGCTCAGAACACAACTCCAGGAATGTGACCTTCTGCATCCAAAAGTTCTATAGGTCATCCCAGGTTTGCATCACAGTCTGGTCCCACCACTCAGTGCCAAGAACCACCGCTTCCCTGAGCAGGTAGTCAATGAATATGTGCAGCAGCTGGTTGCCTTCATTCGCTGTGTGTATCATACACTCCTCAGTATCCCCTTTACATGATGAGTTACCAAGATTCCACAAATATAAAAGAATCACTTGCCTTGTCCTTAAAATAGACAAGAGAGATTCTTTGGTCTGTGCAGCATCTATGTTTTTGGATGCAAGAAATGAGGGATTTAAAAACAGCGTGAAAGAGTGGATTATGGGTTTGATCCCAAACTCCCACAGTTCCCAGAGAGGAGTGATGATATCCCACAATATAATGCAAACATTTCCTGGTTGATAGTGTGCCTGATGGTGATATGGGAGACACTGGGATGGCTGCTTACAGTGCAGCATGTCCTTTGCTGATACAACTTGATCCTGAGGACACACTGCACTGGTACTCATGTAAATGCATTCTACTGAAATAGCTATGTTGGTAGCAGAATGTCAGTAAAACTTTCAAGTATAGACAAGGGGCAAAGTATTACTGCAGTATAAATAATAGGAAGTAGTAATAATCTTCATGATTGAGTAAAGTTGTTTTTCTTTTCAGGGCGTTTCCAGGCAGCTGACCGCACAGAATTGGTTAAAACCACAGAAAACATTGATGTATTTATGGATGTAAAGGCTTTATGGACCACCAGGGATGTGGCACTCTCAGTGCACCGTGGTTTCAGGTATCTGATAGGTCAATATTTTGATGAAACAAAAGGGACTTTTGTGTGAAATCCATTTATTTTTCTCTCTGGCTAGGGAATGCTTTTGAAGTGAACACCTTCTGTCTGCCTTGTAAATGTCTGTTTTAGTCTCTTTGGACACACTTAACAAACAATGGATGAGTGCAGAACTGAATAACTGCAAGCTTTTCTATTGATGGACTGGGCCTAAAGCGTCTCACACTCTAGCAAATTATACTATAGTTTGTTTTGTTTTGACTAAGAGTGCCTGCTTTTGAGGGCCGGGAGGTGGGGAGCGGGAAGGAGAGTTGCAGTATAGCAGCCAGAATTTAAACTGTAGGAGAGACCATAAATGTATCATGTATAATTTAAAAAAATAACAGATTTTTAGTTTGAATGAAATGCAGAAGCTGCTTTTGTGTACCATTTGTAGGAAAAAGGCAAATGGACTAGCCTGAAAAGAGGTTGTAACACCCTAAGGGAAATGTAATGATAAACAGCAGTGTAATGAGCTAGTATGAGGTGATTAGTGATTGTGTTAGGTCCAGTCTTATTTAACATTGTCAGCAATAATCTTGAAGAAGTAATAAACTCTTTGAAATTCACAGATGAAACCAGAGTGGAAAGAGGTGCAAATGTTAGTGAGGACAGAGGTAATACAAAGGGACCTACAGAGGAAAGAGATTAAAAATGAGATATACGTAACTACTGTAATGCATCTGGGAAGAAAATATTTGAAAAATATGTAGCTCATGAGGGAAAAACTTGGAAATTAGTAATGCTGAAAAAGAGGAGCAAAAATTAAATCAAATTAGGCACGAGTTTGCAATGTGATATAGTAGCAAAAAGGCCAGTGTGATTTTTGGCTGTGCAGAGACATTATGATATGGAGCAGGAAAATAATAGAGAAGAACTATGTGGCTCTGGTGTATTTGTACTGTGTGAACATTGTGTTCACTTCTGGGCAATACATTAGCAAGGAGTTCAGAGAAAAACAGCAAAAATTATCATTGGGCCAGAGGGACTGACTTATCAGGGGGAAAAAATACGTATAGTTTAGATAAAATACTACTAAAATGGAATTGGGGGGCAACAGCAGGGAGGAGTGCACATAGCCTCTATATTTGAAGCGTATGAACATCAAGTTTGGAGAGGAATTATTTAGAGCATTGCAAAGGAATATAACTCCTATAACTGTAGGAGTAATGGGATAGAGAAAAGACTGAACATCAGGAAAAATTTCCTTAGTAAGACCTCTTAGGCTGTGAATCGGTCTCTCAAGGGAAGAGGTGGAAGCCCTATTGTTTGAGACTTTTTAAACTAGACTGGACAAATTGCTAGAAAATGATATGTAAGGAACAATCCTCCTGTCCTGGCAGAGATGGAATGGATCTTTAGCTTCTACGACAGTCTGGACCATGAACTTTTGCTGAGATAACAGCTATTTACAAAAACTCTAACAATCTCTTATCCATTTAGGGTGATTGGACTCTTTACTCATGGCTTCCTTGCTGGCTATGCTGTGTGGAACATTATTGTAATATACATTCTAGCAGGAAACCAGCTATCCACTCTCTCAAACCTGCTACAGCAGTACAAGGCCTTAGCATATCCTGCCCAGAGTTTCCTTTACTTGTTGTTGGCTATCAGCACAGTTTCAGCCTTTGACAGGTAAAATGTTCATTTGTATAACTTACATAATTTGTATGCCATACATCCCATTCTAAAGTCATCTAGTCATAAAATTTCTTTCTGTGGCACTTTTCTCACCTGTGATAGAATGTACTATAGATAGTTTCTACCTTGCTCTACCTTGACAAAAGAAGATTTATCCTCGGTGTATATATGCCATATATTTTTACATTAAGGGAATGTAGCGGGTGCATATACATACATTTTGCAAAAATAACAGAATGGTAAAGTACCAAAGGAGAAAGTTATTTACTGTCCCCATGTACTGTGTTAAATGAGCCTTTCTTCCCTGAGTGGATCTGTATGCTCCCTCTTGTGGTGCCTTGTGGTAGATCCTTCCTCTTGCTGTGTAAGCTAGAGCGCTTTTGTGCCTCCCACCTCTCCTGTCAGGGTCACTGATGTTCTGAGGCCAAGGCTATATAGGAGAGGAGCATCTTCACCGCCTCAGTTGCTTCCAACCATATGCCTGGTCAGATGTGAACTACTCCAATCTATGTGGAGGTTTCTTGTTTCTTAGGAATAGTTAGTATTAGCTAATTATGTAGCGTTTGTGTTTTTCCTGATTCTGGGTTATGAAGGAAATGAAGAAACAGAGGAAGCCAGGACTCAAGAATTGCGCTTCCTGCGTGGCTGTCTTCCCACTATCTGGTGACCACGTTCAGTGCCTGGGAGAAGGACTGTCTCTTAGAGTGTTTGATTTGCCAAACCTTTATTCCCAGAGACTGTAAAGATAGGGAGACTTGCAAGAGCTCCTCTTTCTAAAGGAAGCTCTCAAGGCTAGAACCTCTGGACCCTGTCAGGCATTGGATCCTAGCTCTAAGAGGCCAGTCTCTGCCCCTGTGACCTGAATGGCTTCAAGAAGCTGCAACCTCTGTCAGGGCCTGATTTGGTTCCTGCAGATTCCCTCCGTTAAGCCCCCGAGGATACAGGTGTCCAAAGCAAGTGCCATGTGGTTGGATCTGACTGCCCCTGTTCTGGAAGAGAGGTTGAGCAAGAGTTTGGCCACTGGTTGTGTACCTCATTCGTCCCAGCTACTTGGCCCTGATGGAACTCTTATGGAACAGAGTCGGTTCTGACTTCCACTTCTGGATCCAGAAAGATGGAACTGATTGATGTATCAGAATCTGGGCCATCAGCGCCTTTAGTTCAGTCTGTCACAGTGCTGAAGAAAAAGAGGCTTAGAGACTAAATGGTCACTGTAGCAGTGACGGTTCCTGGGCATCTGAACTATCAGATCCATCCGATTCTGACAGGGCCTCTACAGTTCCAAAGTGGAGATCTGTTCCAGACCTGCCTTCAGTAAGAAGGAAGATGGATTTATTTATAATGTTGGATCTGAGGTTGTCCACATTGTCAGATCCGTTGTCAGTTCCTGGCTCCGTTCCGCCTATATCCTCAGTTCTGGAGAGCTTTGTCACCGTGGCAGCCCAAGTTCATCTTCCAGCTCCAGTTCACGTCTTAGTTCTGAGTGTGAAACACAAGTCATCCAAAAAGAGGCATGTTATCCTGGTTCCAAGATCTTCTCCCTTGTCTCCTGTTAGGAAGAAGTGGTCAGAAAGTGCTGCTGGTCTTTTCCTGGAACACCTTATGCTTCTTCCTCCTGGGACCCCATACAGGGTCTCCACAAAGAGCTGGATCTCCATACTTCTCTCTGGATCTGCTGTTATCCCTGGTGCATTCTGTCTCAGATCCAGACCTGGATCCTTTCCAGGAGGAAGATAGAGGAAAAGTGCAGAGACTTGTGGCTCTCTGTGTACCACCCTCTAGATCACTACCTGCAGGCAGAAAAACTAAAGGACATGAGATCAACTGCCTGCTCTTTGGTTATGATTTCCTTTGCTAGGAGTAGACCCTCTATTCCTTCTTCTTTCTGGTACCAGAGACAGCTCTACCATGGTTTTACTTTTTGTCAGGTCAGAGACATGAAAAATATCAACAACCTGCAGCATTCCAGAGCCAGCATAATAAGAGGCCTTCTTCAGCCCAAGGTCTAAATCTGAAAAATCCACTTCCTCATCAGCACCATCATCATGAAACAGCAAGCCTTAATTTTGACAAAATGATTAAAATCAAGAGCCGACCAGTCAGCCCCCTTCTTTGGAAAGAGGTTAGCCCACTTTATTAACACATGAAGACAAGTAGCAAAGAATCCTGTGGCACCTTATAGACTAACAGACGTTTTGCAGCATGAGCTTTCGTGGGTGAATACCCACTTCTTCGGAAGTGGCCTTTGGCTCGCATCCGAAGAAGTGGGTATTCACCCACGAAAGCTCATGCTGCAAAACGTCTGTTAGTCTATAAGGTGCCACAGGATTCTTTGCTACTTCTACAGAACCAGACTAACACGGCTACCCCTCTGATACTTGACATGAAGACAAATTATGTTGAACCAATGGGTTCTAGAGATTATAGAAAGGGGCTGTGTCATACAATTCAAAAGATTGATGATCATCCTCCCCCATTATTCCCTTACCCTTCACTCTTCAGGGACCCCTCTCACAAGGATAGTTTTCTTAGAAAAATTACTTTGGATGGGAGCAGTTGTGGAGGTCCCCAAATACTGGAGCGGGGGGCGAGTCATGGCTTTTATTCCCATTACTTTCTGGTGTGGAAGAAGGATGGGAGGGATTTCATCTGATACGAGACTGGAGCAACTTGAACAAGCACATTTGGAAGTTCCGGTTCCCTATGTTGACATCTCTTTGCTTTGTCATGAATTGGTTCACAACTCTTGATTTAAATGACTCCTTTTTTCCCTATATTGATTTGTCATTCTTTGTAAGTACCCCTGTTTCATGGTGGCCAGATGCCATTTTTAGTACAAGGTGTTTTCATTTGGCTTCTCCACAGTGCCCAGAATTTTTACATAATGCCTCCCTGTGGTAGAGGCTCATTTGAGGAATGAGGGTATTTCTGTTTACCCTAATTTGGATGATTGGCTACTGAAGGTGCTATACGCAAGGACCTGTTAAGCCATATTGTTTTTACAACTAATCTCTTTTCAGATGTTGGACTTCTTCTCAACCACCCAAAGTTAATTCTCTGACCTACTCAAAGGATTCCCTTTACAGGCTGTATACCAGACTCTGTGGAAGAGAGAGCTTTTCTGCCAGATGAAAGATTTCAGTGGTGTGTCACTCAAAGAATAAAATTCTTTTTGGGTCTCATGGGCCTTATGGCAGCCACTACTTATGTTACTCATTTTGCTTATCTGAGAATGAGACCTATGCAGCACTGAATGTCTTGGGTCTACAGAACAAGTTGGGACAGCCTCCATATGTTGATCATGATACCTCAGAACATCATAGCCTCCCTGAAATGGTGGTCAGTGAGAACAATTTGTTCAGAAGTATATAGTTCAGTCTCCTAGATCCACCTCTGATAATCAAGTTGGATGCTTCAAGCAAGGGTTGGAGGGTTCATCTTAATCAGCTGACAGTTCAAGGGCATTCATCTTATCAGAAAACACCCTGCACATCAGTGTGTTGGAATTGAGAACTATTTGTTTGGCCCTCAAGACTTCCTCCTTCACCTATAAGGGAGGGTGGTGCAGGTGGTCACGGACAATACGTCGGCAATGTAGAACATCAACAAGCATGGGTGTTCATTCTGCTCTTGTGTGCAGAGACTGTAAATCTATAGTATTGGTGTCTCCTTCCCGATGTCTGTCCTGTGGCCTTGCATCTGGCAAAGTAAAACAATGTAGTTGCAGATCAACTTAGCAGAGACAGTGCACGAATAGTCCTTAAAGTGTCAGTTGGTTCAGACCACATTCTTCAGCTGGGATCACCCATATGTGGACCTGTTTGCAATGAGGTCCAACAAAAAGTGTTGCCTCTTCTGTTCCAGAGCAGGCAGAGACAGTCTATCCCTCTTGGATGCTTTCCTTCTCCACGGGGGAAAGACTCTCTAATGTATGTCTTTTCCCACTCTCCATTGATCCAGAAGGTAGGAAGAAAACTATATCAGAACAGGGCAAAGATGATTCTCTTTGCCCTGGGTTGGCCATGTCAACAGTGATTTACCATCTCCTGCAACTGTACAGCAGAGTCTTTGTGTGTCTTCCTCTGTCTCCAGACCTGCTGTCTCAGCAGGAGGGAAAGATGTTTCGCCCAGACCTACACTTTCTTCACCTGATGACGTGGGAGATCGGACATTGACGCTGTCTGCTCCTGAGCAGTCATTTTCTTTGCCTGTGCAGGACATACTAGTTAACTCTAGAAAACAGTCCACTAGAAGCTATTAGTTTAAATTGGACCAGATTTCAAGCATCGATGAAGGGAAAACCTGATTCTCCTGTATCTGCTTCCATTCCTTGTGTTCTGGAATAATTAATATACTTGAAGCCTGAAGTGTTATCTGACTCATCGTTAAAAGTTTATTTGGCAGCCATCTCAGCATATCATACTTTTAATTGATGAAAGATCGCTGTTTGTTCCGTGTTTAGTCAAAAGGTTTATTAAGGGTTTAGCAGATGTGACACACACACACACCCCGGTTAGAGATCCTGTCCCTTCCTGGGATCTCAATTTGGTATTGCCCTGTATCATTTGATGGCTATCAAGATGGCTTTTATTATCCCCATCAGAGTGAGTGAATTGAATACCATTTTGTCTGATCCAACTTTCACTTCTTTTCATACACAGGGTAGTTCTCCGACCTGATCCCAGGCTTTTACTTAAGGTGGTATCTGATTTTCATATCAAGCAGACAATTAATTTGCTGTTTTCCCCCAAGGCCTTGTTCTAATAAGGAGGATACCAGAAGGACCCCTGCTGCTTATATGGATAGAACTAAGAGGTTTTGTAAATTGTCTAGATCATTTGTGTCTTATGCTAAAAATTGAAAGGGTTATATGGTTTCTTTCCAGACTATATCTTGATGGATTAACGATTTATTGCAGAATGTTACACACTAGCAAAAGTTCCTGTACCTGCTTTGATTCTATCACTGTTGCTTCTTCCTTTGCTTGTCTTAGGCAGGTGCCAGTTGCTGAAATTTGCAGAGCTGCAGCCTGGACTTTCAGTAAACGTTATGCCTTGGACCTAGCCTCTAGGGTAGGCACTGGATTTCGTAAAGCGATGCTACATGCTCTATTCAGTTAGGACTGTTCCAGCTCCAGGCCGGTTTTCAGCACTGCCTATTGCTCTATCCCTTAAGAGGGAATATGCAGAACAATGCAAAGAAGAACTTAAGGTTACTTCCTTGTAACCAAAGTTCTTTGAGATCGCTCTGCATATTCACACTTCCCACCAGACTTTCTCTCTCTGTCAGAGTCCTTGTTTGTTTGGTTTCTCTGGCTTTGTGGTGGAAGGAACTGAAGTAATGAGGGCACCTTACCCCTATACATCCTTGGCTTCAGAATGTCAGTGACTGGGGCGGGGGGCGGGGTGTGAGAATGCTTCTTACATTGCTGGAAGAATGTTCTACCACAGGGCACCATGAGGTGGCACAGTACCCATAAGTGTGCATACACAGAGCTATCTTGAAGAATTTTGATTATAAGTAAGTAACCTTAATTTCTTTATATATATATCTGTCCAGGATTGACTTGGCTAAAGCATCAGTAGCCGTGCGAGGCTTCCTGACCCTGGATCCATCAGCCATAGCCTCTTTCTGTGAGTGTCATAAACATACAGCTAAGGGTAGCAAAAATCCCTCCTTTACCTGTAAAGGTTTAAGAAGCTCAGATAACCTAGTTGGCCCCTGACCAAAAGGATCAATAAGGGGAAAATATACTTCAAATCTGTGGGGGAAGGTTTTTGTTTTGTGTTCCTTTGTTTCCTCTGGCTCAGCGAGGAATCCGGGCAGGGAAAATATATCTCCCAAAGCCATACCTGAACTAAGCCTCTAAGATTACAAATTGTAAGTAATAGGAAGAAAATGCATTAGAAAATGCATTAGATTATCTTTTTTTTTTTTTAGCTTGTGAATTGTCCCTGTGCAGAAAATTACAGCCTTTATGCATCTTGGCATACATTTTCAGTGCTGAGTTTAAACATGCAGTCTCCACTACTGTTAATGGAAATTTCATCCCTAATTGCTCTCTACTTTAAAAAAAAAATTACATCACTGTATTAAATATGATCACTTCAGTCTATTAGATAAAAATGGAGGGTCAAAGAGCTGAATGTTTCACTAACTAGTCTCATGTAAAAGTTTGGAATAAGTGATGGGATTTTTAGTGCTTCAGAATCCTTTTTTTCTTCCTTACCTCTTGTAATGCTATTTTCTCCCATTTTGAATGCTGCACATGTACCAAGTAGAACAAGAGTAATGACATATCCCTTTGACTTAGCCAGCAGGTTGTTAGTGACCTTGGTCAGGATGGTAGAATGCAGGGGGCAGAAGTCAGATTTGAGGAGTTAAGGAGAGTGCTGGAGAAGAAGACTGAGCAGTACATTCTATGACTTTGGAGACAGTGGGGTGGAGGGAGAGAGAGAGCAAGGTAAAAATCATTATTTTGTGACTAGATAGTGTTTTATGTAAAATTAGTGAAAGCTGCAAATTTCTTTCCATTTCTCCCAGTATACTTTGTTGCTCTCATCTTGTCTCTGAGCCAGCAGATGACAAGTGACAGAATCAACCTCTATACACCACCTTCGGAGAATGGGAGCCTCTGGTAGGAAATCTAGATAGCATTATTTTTTTAACATTTTCTTGCCCCTTCTATGACACAGACCATGAAAGAATGTTTGTTTAACAATGGTTTAGTGATGTCATATAGAACACATCTAAAAGTGTTATAAAAGATTCCCAATACTAAACCTGTCCTAATATTTTTGCATTAGAGACCTTAAACTGAGCCCTTGATGACTTTGAGGATTGAGGATGTTTAGCAACTCACATGATAGGGGTCGCTGTGTCTAATGGTTAAATGTATCCTTTATACACCTTGATTAGCTCAGTCCTGAGGCCCTGTTTTGGAAGTAACTAAACTGAAATGGCACATCACAGAGGTGGCACATTTTCTTTCCTTGTGCAGATCAATCTATGGAGTGCCAGTGTCATTTTTGGAGGAAGTTATCTATTCTGTCCAACTAGGGTGACCAGATGTCCTGATTTTATAGGGACAGTCCCGATATTTGGGGCTTTTTAAAATATGGGCTCCTATTACCCCCCCATCCTCATCCCGATTTTTCACATTTGCTATCTGGTTACCCTGTGTCCAACAAATTAGGGAAAAGTGCCATAAAAAAGACATTGATCAAGAGGATACTGCAGAATTATCGACCTCTGTGTAGAAAGACTATTGCTTCTTGGAGGGTGGACCAGTAGTTGAGACAGAATTAAATCTGATGTTCCCAGTCTGCAGTCTTCATGGCTCTTAGAGACAGTCCAAGGTGTCATACTCCTTTCCTAGGCAGGACAGTTGTCTGGAATACAGCCCTTAGGCAAGTTCAGACAAGTGTTCAATGCAAAGTAAAAACAGAATTGGTAATCTGATATAGACCTATCCCACTCTGTCACAATCCTAATAAAAACGTTGTCTCCTCTGCAAATTTTGCTACCGCACTACTCATTCCCCTTTCCAGATCATTAATAAATATATTACACAACACTGGGTCTAACAGGGAACCTTGAGGCCCCCTGTTGTTAACCTTTTGCCAGGATGACAAGTGACCGTTTAATCCTACTCTTTGTTTTCTGTCTCCCAGCTAGGGAGGGGGGTTGGTGTTGAAATCTAACTTGAACACTCACTCCATGCCAGGTAGTGGGGCTTCTCAGTTGGGTCATAGCCTTTGGTATTCACTCTCCTCTGCAGCCCTTCAGACCCCAAAACCTTTAGAGCACATGAGAAACATTTATTGTTCAGTATTTGATTTTGTTTTTGTTTGATGTTTTTAATTTCTCCAGTTAAAGCATCTAGCTGCCAGAGTGCCACATGGTAGAAGTTGTTAAAATAATAATAATATCTACACACCAGGATAAGCCTCGCTATCTGCCCTCTAATAAGTATCTAATGCTTTTCTCAGGACCGCAGGTGCAGAGGAACAGATTCTTCAGCCATGGATTGTGGTGAATCTGGTGGTAGCTCTTCTAGTTGGGCTATCCTGGCTCTTCTTATCTTACCGACCAGAGCTAGATCACAGTGAAGGTATGGAACATGAAGCCTAGAAGAAATTTGGAGACTGTTCCTTTGGCTCTCCCAGATCTACTTTGTTCTGTGTTCAGAACTGGTCCTTGGAAGTGTATCGCTGCTATAGTTAAGGATAAAACATTTCTGTTAGAATCCTTTTTTCTCTTCCTCTCTCTCTCTCTCCCTCTGAATACTCTTAACTTGCCAAAGAATTCATTTCTTGGAATGAAATTGTCCTTTGTTGGTCTCTTCTGATTTTTTTTTTAAAGTTTGGGGAAATAATGTCATTTTTGAATGCTGTAGGATGGAATTTTCCCCCCTATGTGTTTTAAACAAACAAAGAAACCTAACCAGTAATTTGTCCTGACTAAAGCAAAATAAGATGAGTTTTGAAATATGGTACTGTTTGGAGGGAAGCATGACTTTGATTTAACAAAGTTCAAACTTTTTGAAAATTCTCTACTCTGCTTGTATATTAGAAAACTATATTACGTTTTAAAGTGAACATTTCATGAATGACATTTGCGGAATGTATGTACAATACAGCTTGGGCAGCAAACTCTTTTTTCAACAGACTAGAAAAGCAGGAGTAGTCTTTACCTAGACCTTCCTACACCCTCAACCTCCCCACTCCACCCCTCCCCCCATCCAGTGATACAGGCCCATTAATCTCCCTCACACAGCAATAGTGCATCATTTATTATGTGATGACTGAATTACTTATTCAGTTCAAATTTTTCATGCTTTGAGCTCTGGAGGTCCCAGTAACACTCAGGGGCAGTGCGTAGTCCCCTTGTCTGTTTGGTGCAGAGCCTGGATGCTGCTCTGTTATCTTGGACCAGGGCTAGTGCCCTTTGGTGCCAGGATCAGGAACTAAAAGGGGCTTAATGCCACCTTTACCACTCCTCCCAGACTTGTACCGAGCACAGCTCAGCCAGTCCAGTGAACCTGCAGTGAATATGTAGGTTGCATGGGTTTCAATCACATGTCAACTGATGTCACACAAAAATCATAGAATCAATCATAATCATAGAGATCATAGAATCAATCATAGAAAGAAATCATCATCATCATCTCAGGCCATCAGAAGGGACCATTATGATCATCTAGTCCCCAGCCCCCTGCACCATGCTCCTTAGCAAGTGCCGATCCCCCCCTCTCTTCCCTGAAAGGAGGGAAAATTCCCTGGCCCCCAAGAAACCCTCCCTGCCTGCCCCTCTTGACCCCAGCAAAACAACCCCCAAGAACCAGAGCATGCTACCAGCTACACCATCATACCAACATAATAATTGATAATTGACCTATTGACCAATACCATCCTCACCATAACCATCTTATTATCCAGCTTTATCATCCTCCGTCATCCACTTCCCCCTAATCTTTCCTCGTGGAGGTCCTTCGCCTTCCCTGTCTGATGGTTTCAGTCCTTTCTCCTAAATTCTGTAGTCCTGACTGTTACTCCCTCCAATTCCTACTCTTCCTGACTACCTGTTTATATCCTGAATTTCTCCTTCTCCTAGCACTGAGCTCTCCTAATTTTCTTCCTTCTCTTCCCTTATATCTAAATATCTGATCCTCTTCCAAATTTATCCTCTCCTATCCTCTCCTCCTCCTTTTAAGGAAAAAAATCTCCTTTCCTTCCCATCCTCATTTCTTTTTTCTTCCTTTTTCCCTTTTTCGGATCATATTCTCCTCCCTGTCTTTGTACCAATAATTCCAAAAACTCCAAATTCAAACACTCTTTGGACCAAACACTCATACACTAGAATACCTTAGCGCCTCCACTAGCCTAATACTACTAATAATGCTACCTCCCTATCCCTACAGCCTACTAACCTCACCTACATCTAGACCACCTTTCACTATCCCAACCACATTTACTCCTACTGGTCCTCACTCCCCATCCCCACTCTCCAACCTTCTCCTCTTCTCTAACTCTCTTCAGTCTCTGTTAGACCACCCTAAATATATAACTTATAACTTACTAACTAAATTCACATCCCTACTACTAATACCTTTTCATTTCAACTCTATCTCTCTACTTAAGAAATAATCTCTAATTAATCCAAAAATCTCATCTCCCTTCTGAAAATCCAAACTTTCCTTTATCATAAACTTCTAAACTTTATCAGCACTCTCAACTCAATAATAAACACCCCAAAAATAAAAAAAAAATAACTCTGACCCAAACCCAGCCTTGACTCCAAAACCCCCCCTCCCCCTCCAACCTCTCCCCTCCCCCCCCCCCTCCACCCCTCTCTCCCCTCCTTTTCTCTCCCTCTCCCCTCCTTCTTTTTTCCCAATTCTTTTTTCCCTAATTTTCATCTTATATTTTCATTTTTCATGCTTATATATTCCCTGCCTTCCAGAAATAATATAGATATCGCTCTCTCAAAACTCTCTAAAAATCATTACTTGAGTTAAATTTAAGATTCTCATCTACCTTTGTAATCTATGTAATAAATCCATCCATCCATCCATCCATCCGGCCTCCTCCCATCTTTTTTTTTTTTGACTTTTTTTACTTTTTTTGTTAGACTAACACTTCTATACTTTTAGACTTTTTTTTTTAAGACTTTTTTGAATATTTTTCCTACTTAAGAACTATACTTCATAAAGTCAGTTTTTCCGAATTTTATTTATTATTATTTATATATTATTTATATATTTATTATCCCTAATAAAATTTATTATTATTAATAGATTATTTAATTCGGATTATATCCCTGATTGTGTTTTTGTTTATTTCTACCTCCCCCAGCTACTTTAATGCCTACCCCCATATCTGTTATCCCCATCCCTCTTCTTCCCTATCTCTACCTTCATCACTATCATTAGCCCATCATTAATTTCTTTGCATTTCATTCATTTTGCCATATTTCATTAAGATAATTATCCAGATATCATTTCCATTTAAATTTTTCCCCTTTTTTCTTTTCTTTTTCTTTTTCTTTTCTTTTTATTTAAATTTCTTTGTTTTGCTTTTTATTCTTTTTTCTATTCTATAGAGATCTATCTCCTTTCTGCCTTTCTCACTTTCTTCTTCCCCCCTCTCTCCTTCTTTCCTCTTCCCTCCTCCCTGTTTCCTCCCATTTTCTCCTCCCCTTTTTCTGCTTTTTCCTTTTTGCTCTTCCTCTTCGCTGCTTTTCCCCGCTTCGGCCTCTGCTCAAACTGCTACACTAGCCCCGCTTTCCTTCGATACATGCCCTCCTCAACTCCTGCAACTTCAACTTGAAGTAAACCCCCCTGCCATCTGCCTCAATCCCTAAATTAGATCCCAGTCCAGTCCACTTCCTCCCACTAAAATTTTAAATTTAAAATTAGCCCTCCTATTCCAAAAAAACCTAGTCTCAGATGCACTATTGATATTCCTTTGATTTATTTATTGATTGATTATTGTTTAGATCATTTAGTTGTCCTGTCCAGTCCCCACTCAACAACTCAACACCTCACTCAATCAAACAAAATCAAATCAAATCAAATCTAAAAATCAAATCCCCCTCAATGTTCAGCAACATCTGCTGGAAAGCTCTAGGAAAAGGAGAGCCCTATATTATTTATCTATCATTTATTATTCCTATATTTATTTATTATTATAATAAGTCCCCAGATCATCCAAGTCCTCCTATTAGTTTTTAACTTTAAAAACTTTAAAACCTCCTCTCTTCTCTCTATCTATCTCCTATAGTCTATAGTCTCTATCACACACTATCCTGATTCTGGATGAGGCTTAGTTAATTTTCCCCCCCAATGACCATTGCCCAAACCCATTTGTCCATTGCATATTCCATTTATCTTTTTTCATATTATTTTATATTTTTATCATTATACATATTTTACCTCCACCCTTACCTTTTTCTTCTTCACCCCTAAACACATACCTCCCTTCCATATATGTCTACTCTACTCACCATGTCCACCATGTTTCTGTTATTTCCTGTTATTTCTGTTTCCATTCGGACCCCAGTTCCTCCATTTCCTCCATTTCTTTCTTCAGTTTCTCACATTGGAACAAATTTCTTTTCCTGTTCTCCCTCTCTCTCTTTTTTCTTCTTTTTTTTCACACACACTTACAGTACAGTATGACTTACTATAGAATCTGTCCCCCCTCCCCTCCTTCCTTCCTACCACCCCCCCCCCCTATATTATATCTATTGTTGTCTCCTCTCTCCCAAAAATGAAATGTGAAAAGGAGCACAGTAGGACCTCTCACACCCCCCCCCCCCCAGTGTCTAGTTTTTTTTTTCTTTTTATGAGCCAGCCCTCCCTCCCCTAAGTCTACTTCCTTCCCTCTAGGTGGAGCCCAGCCATCCTTGACAGTTTGTGTGTCCCCAAAAAGCCTCCCAGTGCCCATACATCCCAAAGCCCTCCTTGTAACACCACTCCCTCAGCCAACTATTAACCATCACGATCCTCTTTGATAGTATTTTGTAGATTTATGGAGCTTTAAAATATTTCTTCAACCTGTTTTATATTATTTGACAACTTTTTATATCTCTGTCCCCTACTCCCTTTCCTGGTGTCATTCATATGTGCTGGGGGGTGAGTTGAAATTAAAAAATTCCAGCTGGATTTTAAAATCTTTGGATTACAAGCAATATACAATAGTATTATTGGAAAGCGCCTTAGAAGGGGGGAACCTGGGGCACAAAGAGGTGAAATTGACTTGCTCAAGGTGAGCCGATGGCATGGTCTGGCCCAGAACTCCCCTGTGTTTCCAGGCTCTAACCACTGACTAGAGGACAGTGCCTTAAAAGTTTTGAGAGAGAGAATCTGAAAAGGTTCATCTCAGGACTATCTCAAACAGGCCAAAGGAAACTCAAAACTATTCAAAAACAGTCTAACAATCATACTTCATTGAGTAAAAAAATGGCCATCTGAACCAGCATATTCTAAATTGAATTCTGCTTTTGATTCGAATGTAATTTTTAAAACTTTCTAATGTTGACTTGGCTGGTTAGTTAATTTTGCAATTTCTATTTTTTATAATGTCACTAGTCCAAATGGAGAATGCTGCTTTGTGTGGTTTGCTGGCATTGAGCATTCCTCGTCATACTATGGCAGCTTGGTGGAGACAGGGGTGTCTCTTGCCATTATCAAGGTGTTGGTCAGGGCCATTCTTACCCATACATAAAGTACATAGCTGCGTAGGGCACCAGGAAATTTGGGGCCCCAAATTTCCTGGTGCCCTGCACAGCTGTGCGCTGCTCCAGCCCCTGCTCCGTCTCTTCCCCAAGGCCTTTGCTCCGCCCCGCCTTTTCCTGCCCCCACCCCTTCCCCGCCCCAGCCCTGCCCCCACACCCCTGAGGACTGCAGCAGGGCTGGGCCTGCACTCACCAGCGACAGGAAGTGCAGCAACCTGGCCCCAGCTGCACCACCGGGTGGTTCCCCCCGTTCCCCAAGCCATTCACCCTCCCCCCCCCCGCCCGGAGGCCTGATCAGACTCCCCCCCACACCCCAGGGGGAGGTTGCATTGGGCCCCAGAATAGCTAGGGATGGCCCTGGTGGTGTTGGTATTATTTAGAAGACAACTCAAAGAGGAAGTTTGGAGAAAAGCAGGAGGAAATATTCAGCAATAATTTATATGGTTTTCCACTAAAGCATTTAAAAATACTGGGGGTTTTGTTTTTTTGTTTGTTTGTTTTCTCTTCCAGAACTGATGTTTCATGCTGAAGTAGAAGAATTTCCTCAGCTGGATAAAGGCCTCAATGTCCAGTCGTAGTGCAGAAAATGCATCTTCAAATACTGTAGCTGAGACTGAGGACTTAGCACTTATACATGTTTTGTACCTGTATATAATGCTTTTCTACAAAACAAAATTTGTATTTTTGTATATTTTTATATGTACTTGTTTCTGATGGATCTTTTATTTACTTATGCTATTTTAAAAAATTCCAAAGATTTTTGAAAATAGGAGTATAAAACATTTTATATTTTTTTTTCTGATAAAGTGAGTCTTTTCTGGTAGATAAACTCAAAACTAGTTTGGTAAACATTACTACCTACATAGCATGGGAAGAAGACTGATGGGATACAAAAGATCAAGTGGGCAAATGCTTTTGTGAGTAGCATTTTTTTTATCCTCAACCAGTTGCATTTGGGTGTTGATGCTAATGTCAGCTCATCTGATTAGGACGTATTACTTGGTTAAATATTTGTAAAGATCAAAACACAAGTCATCTTATGAAAAAAATAGTAGAATAAAAGTTATTTTAACAGAATATAAGGTTAGAGAGAAAACTAACAGTCCTTTGGGATGATCTGTTTTAGTTGTCCTAGAAAAATGTGTTGCTGGTGTAAGGAATTAGGTTGTCTAGGGCTGTGTCTACAGTACAGAGTTAAGTTGACACCAGTGTTGCTGACAACCCTTTACTGCAATAACAATATCGATTGCACATGTTTACATAATGCTGCTGTGTCAATGGAGCACATCAACAGTTGGTTCTCTAGCATTGACAGAGAGAGCAATGCACCATGGGTAGCTAGCCCACTGTGCAACTTGCCACCTTCTGCTGCTAGGAGTTGTGGGAATGGGGAATAGATCAGAGTGCCTCATTGTTGCGGGCTCACTGTCCCATGATGCAGTTTTTTCTGTCCCATCATTCCATGGGTGTCCGACTATATTTCACGCCGTTTTTCAACAGCTCCAGTAAACTATGTGCCCACCCTCTCCATCTGAAATCATGGATCCAGCACTGCTGTCTAGTCTTGTGATAAGTGTTATGAACACAAGGTGGCTGATCATGCAGTATTTCATGAGCTGCAAATCTGAACAGGAATCCGTGGTGCCTGCCCCGCTATGTGCCATGGAAAGAAACCATTCCAAATTACTTTTAACATTCATGGAGTAGCTGCACATGGTGGACCATTGCGCTTGGGAAGCAAGCACCAAGTGGTGGGATCACATCGTTATGCAGATATTGGATGATGACCAGTGGTTGCAAAGCTTTCGGATGCAGAAAGCCACTTTCCTGAAACTGGGTGGAGCTCGTCCCTGACCTATGGCACAAGGACACCACAATGAGAGCTGCCCTCTTGGTGGAGAAGCATGTGGCGATTGCTGTGTGGAAGCTGGCAACTCCAGATTGCTACTGGTCAGTCGCAAATCAGTTTGGAGTTGGGAAGTCTACCATGTGGGTTGCATTTACCCAGATTTTACAGGACCATTAATCACATCCTGCTACCAAGGACTGTGACACTGGGAAATGTGCGTGAAATAGTGGATGGTTTTGTTGCAATGGGATTCCTTAACTGTGGCAGAGTGATTGATGGCATGCCTATCCCAATTTTGGCCCTGGGCTGTCTTGCAAGAGAATACATCAATAGAAAGGGGTACTTCTCTGCGGTATTGTAGGCACTTCTGAATTACCGAGGTCGTTTCCTGCTATTGATGCAAGGTGGTCAGGAAAGGTGCATGATGCATGCACCTTCAAGAACCCTGGCCTGTACAGAAAGCTGCAAGCCGGGACTTTCTTTCGAGACCAGAAAATTCCAAAGGGGGATATTGAAATCTCCATAGAAAGCATACCCTTTATTCCCATGCACAGGAAACCTGGACAGCAGCAAGGAGCATTCAACAATAGGCTGAGCAGGTGCAGAATGACCATTGAATGTGCATTTGGCAGATTAAAAGGGCACTGGTGCTGCCTTTATGGCAGGTTAGACCTCAATGAGGAGAATATTTCCATGGTCATAGCAGCATGTTGTGCTGTGCATAATATTTGTGAAACTAAGAGGGAAACATTTCCCTAGGGTTAGAGCATGGAGGTGGATCCCCTGGCAGCTGATTTTGAGCAGCCAGATATCATGGCTGTTAGAGGGGCACAACGGGGGGCTATTTGAATCGGAGGATTTGAAGCAACATTTTTCTGTAGAGCCCCCGCTGCACAGGGGAATGGGAAGCAGATGGAAACACTGCTAGTCTTCTAGCATATAATGAAATAAAGGACAGTTCTACCTCACATAGCTGGGCAACATTAAATCAAAATGAGCACTGACCAGAGCTTTCCTCTCCTGTATCATGTGCACCAGAGCTAGAGTGTGGAACTGGCTTGAACCCTTCAGGGTTGAGAAGAGGTCCTGGCTTGCCATGGTACAGGATGACCCTCTCACCTGTCTCATCTCATCCTCCAACTCTACTTCCTCATCCACCACTTCATCCTCAGGGTCAGGGCTGTCCCGAGGGGGGGCAAGTGGGGCAATTTTCCCCAGGGGCTCCTGGCCCCATGAGAATGTCTGAGGCTCCCCCCCAACCCCTCAGCGTGCTGTATCCAGGAGCAGCCCTGGACAGCACTTCAGCGGCGTGGCTCCAGCGGGACCTGAGCTCACAGCCCCGCCCCCTTACCATGCGGTTCTGAGCAGGAGGAGCTCAGGTACCCGTTGGAGCCACAACGCTGCAGCACTAGCCAGGGCTGCTCCTGAGTTACCCCCGCCTCTCCCCTCTTTCGGAGCCTCAGCACGCTGCATCCAAGAGTTGCCCTCGACAGTGCTGCAGCAGCATGGCTCCAGCGGGACCTGAGTTCCTCCTGCTCAGAGCTATGTAGTAAGGGGGCGGGGCTGCAAGCTCAGATCCCACTGGAACCATGCTGCTGCAGCAGGTTTACCTGAAAGCAGCTAACAGAAGTGTTCCTGTTTTTAACACTCAGATGCCCAACTCCCAATGGGGTCTAAACCTAAATAAATCTGTTTTACCCTTTCTATGAAGCTTATACAGGGTAAACTCATAAATTATTCGCCCTCTATAACACTGATAGAGATATGTACAGTTGTTTGCTCCCCCAGGTATTAATACAAACTCTGAGTTAATAAATAAAAGTGATTTTATTAAATACAGAAAGTAGGATTTAAGTGGTTCCAAGTAGTAACAGACAGAACAAAGTAAGTCACCAAGCCAAATATAATAAAATGCACAAATCTATGTCTAATCAAACTGAATACAGATAAGATCCTCACCAGTTCCAGAATGTTTCCTTTTACAGACTAATCTCCTTTTAGCCAGGGTCCAGCAATCACTCACACCCCTTGCTCCCGTCCTTTGTTCCAGTTTCTTTCAAGTATCCTGGGGGGTAGGGAGGCGCTCTCTTTAGCCAACTGAAGACCACCATGGAGGTGTCTCCCAGGGATTTAAATAGACCAGGGGTCAGCAACCTTTCAGAAGTGGTGTGCCAAGTCTTCATTTATTCACTCTAATTTAAGGTTTCGTGAGCCAGTAATACATTTTAATGTTTTTAGAAGGTCTCTTTCTAGAAGTCTGTAATGTATAACTAAACTATTGTTGTATGTAAAGTAAATAAGGTTTTTAAAATATTTAAGAAGCTTCATTTAAAATTAAATTAAAATGCAGAGTCCCCTGGACCGGTGGCCGGGACCCAGGCAGTGTGAGTGCCATTGAAAAATCGGCTCGTGTGCCACAGGTTACCTACCCCTGCTATACACTAAAAATGACTCAAGAGTGGGAAGAACGTCCAAATGGAATTATCTTCTATATCTTCATAAAATAGTTACTTTTACTTCCTTTTAATTATGGCAGATATTCCTAAATTCATCAGTGCTGTAATAGGCATTTTATCAGTCTGGGTTAGTTCATTGTTATTTGTCGACATTGTTATTTTTCAGTGGCGCTGGCATGGAGCTCATGGAGGGTGGGTGCTCAGCACTTCTGAAAATCAGCCCTGTATGTTTGTTGTAGGTGCAAACCCCCAAAGTGAGGGACAGGGAGAGTGTAGGGCAGGGGTAGGCAACCTATGGCACGGGTGCTGAAGGCGGCACACAAGCTGATTTTCAGTGGCACTCACACTGCCTGGGTCCTGGCTACCGGTCTGGGGGGCCCTGCATTTTAATTTAATTTTAAATGAAGCTTCTTAAACATTTTGAAACCTTATTTACTTTACATACAACAGTTTAGTTCTATATTATACTTATAAAAAGAGACCTTTTAAAAACATTAACATGTATTAGTGGCACACAAAACCTTAAATCAGAGTGAATAAATGAAGACTGGGCCCAGCACTTCTGAAAGGTTGCTGACCCCTGGTGTAGGGCCTCACTCTACCCCTGTGGTGTTCCTTGGTGGAAGGAGTCAGCGTGGGTAAAGTTTTTTGCATAGATTTTTACTGCTCCGTTTTAGAGAGACATTGTTCAACCTATGTTTAAACTAACATCTCTGTCTCGCGTGAGTACAAGGTACCAGGATCAGTCATCAAGTGAGGAGTCCCTGACCACATGGGTTCACTAAAGCAGCACTGACGGAGAGCTGGGGCAGAGCTGGAGGGCCCCAGGAATCTCTGTGGAAGCACAAGGCTTTTATGTTCATGTCTCTTTGCAATCAGGAATTCCCCTCAGATCTGTAGGGCTCGGGGGTCAAATCCCTGCTTCTTCTAGCAGTGGGTAAATAGCATCTTGTGTGAGAGATGACTTTAGAGGAACTCTGAATGGAAAGCAGGGGCGACTCTAGGAATTTGGCCGCCCCAAGCAGGGCGGCATGCCGCAGGGGGCGCTATGCCGGTCGCCGGTCCCGCGGCTCCGGGGGACCTCTTGCAGACGTGCCTGCGGAGGTTGCGCTGGTCCCAGGGCTTCCGTTGACTGTGGAAGGTCCGCCGGAGCCACCTGCCGCCCTGGGGTCTGGAGCCGGCCCTGATGGAAAGACTGACAGTTTGCCTTCATGCAGCTCCCCTCATGCTAGTCTTTCTTCTACAGTTCTGGTGCATGCTGGGAGCAAGAGAACATGTGACAGAAACACTTTGAATGGTGGAGATCCATACCAGCATAGTGTAGGAGGCTACTACAATTTAAAGCAGCCCCAAGGCTCCCCTAAATTATGCTGGAGGCCACACCAGTCTCCACTATGCCCAGGATCTGTCTCACTTGAGGATTTAGCCCATGATGTTCACATGTGTGGTCAAATAGGCAAATAAGTTTACCCATTATCATTCTCTTTATAGCAAGTACTCACTGTTAATCAGCTTGTGTTACCATTGTTATTTCGTTGTGTATGCCACTCATACCAACAGGTGAAGGCGGGGGAATTATTGAGTGAGAACAGTAAATGATGTCCCAAAGTCTGGCCATTAACATCCATTGTTGTACAGAAAATTGTAAAATTATTTCAAAACAGTGTGAAACTGCGAAGCTATTTAAAGATGACTTGCTATGCTAGAAAACGAAAAAGGAGGAGGATCCTGGGGTGAAATAAATCCATACTCTTATGTAAATTGTCATCTCTTTTTCAGGTAGGAAATGTTCTCATCTGTTTGTATAAGTGCCTCATACAGTGGAGTCCTGATCCTTAATTGGTGGCCTCTACGTGCTACTGGAATACAAAAAAAAAAATAATAATAATAATACAGAGCTTTGCAATAATATTCTAAAGTTCATGCAGAAGATTGTAACAAACATCCCACTGAGATCCCATAATTCCACACAATCCAAATTCTAAATCCAATCCCAGTCAGAGTCAAAAAGTCCCCTGAGTAGGAAATGTGTCTGATGGATTTCTGAGGAGTTCTTTTATGATACTTAGGAGCTTTGATACTATAATAACGAGGGCCTTCTATCTGTCAAGGAGGCACAGGCCGGCAGTGAGAGTGGCTCAGAATGCCTCCCAGAGCTCCACAGGGTGCAGGAGGTATGCACCTATGGCTACCCCTTCATGGAGCACAACACACTCCCCACTACATGCCAGTCACATGAGCCAGAACACGGGAAGGGACACGGCTCTACCTCCGCACAACCTCCTCTGGGGCCGTGTGCAACTTCAGGGGTGTATGGAGAGAGCTGTCCCGGTGCTCTCCCCAGAACAGGTACTGCTCTTCTGCCAGAGGTGAACCAGGGTGCACAGGCTCCCAGTATATACCCCCAACCCTTATGCACCTATGTAAGAGCCTTTCCGAATCTAGCTCGGATTGTTCAGTGGAAATTTCAGGGTCATTATGATCCTTATCATGCTACAATTGACGTGCACAGTAAAAGCTTCTGACTTCAGTGGCTGTCAGATCGGGCCAAATGCTGTGTTGACCGACACTCCACTGAAATTTCATTAACTTGGGATGGCATAAACCAGCATTGACATTTAGCTCATGATAATTTACAAGCCAAAACACACTATCTTGCTGCACCAGGAGTTACATTTTCTTGCTCATTTGTTGGTGCTTCCATTTGTTCATTGACTGATGCACCGAGGAGATGGCTCTAAAATCTGATACCATTAAAAACGTACACCATGCGTAAGGATATGAATATAAATATTTTAGAGGGAGAAAAAAGATCAAGCTCAAAGCAATTTGCCAGTCAGAAGTAGGCATCAATACACATTTCCACTTGAGAGAAAAGTTCACAGTACACAGTCAACACGCATCCTTTATTCCCAAACACAATCCTTCAGGATATTATATGTCCCTACAGCTTTGTTTAATGTACAAGAACCAACAAATGTCACCCAGTTTCTTAATGTGATACTGATCCAGATCAGATTAGTTTTTATCAACATCTCTGCCACCCTTGTCAAATCCTCAGTTGTTGTTTCAAGTAAATGCTGTTGCTGACAGCCTCTTTGTAATAACAAAGCTTTGATAGCCTTTAAAGGTGAAATGAACAGTTTTAAAACAAAGACAATTGCTTCAGATTCCAAATCTGATTCCAAATCAGGAACAGAATGTATCTGCAGACTTACCTATGGAGAATACTCATAGTTTAAAACAAAACATTTGAAAAGCAATTCCTTCTTCTCTAACCTGCCAGCCCCTACAGTCAGGATTCTGGGCCAAATTCAGACCTGTAGCAAGCGCTGCCCCTTGTTCTAACTTTGCACTTCAGCAGCTAACAGCACAGACATCTAAATCAATGGTGCGAATTCAGGGTAAATAATCTGGTTCACATAAAACAAGCAGGCTAAAGTCTTGCCCATCCTTCATACTAGATGGGATTTTTCTGAGGTTCTAAACAGATGGAGGTGACTCTAGTGTGAAGTTAACCAATCAAAGACATTCAGTAGGCACCAGAAAGAAACAATGTGCTCTTGAGAGTTTAAGAGCCAAAGTGGGACAGTGCCAGGGCAAACGGGTGTGTTTAGGATCCACCTACCTTATTGTACTTTACTTATTATACATATAAGAGGTGTAGTGGATAATCTGACCCAGTAAAATAAAGCCAGCCCCTGTTACGGAGAAACTGCAGTGAACTTAGGAGAGAAACCCCACAACAGAGCAAATCATTGTTAAGGGACTCCACATCTCATTCAACCACAGAGTACCTAATCCTCTAGTACATTATCCTGTGTTAACAAACTCCCATGGTTTACAGCAGGTGCATGATGCACAGATTAAGAAACAGAGCTGGTTGAAATTTTTCAGCCGAAATTTTCTACCACTGTAAAATGGGGTTTTGTGAAAAATTGAACTTTTCAGAAGGAAAAGTTTCAGTTACTTTTCCCCCCTTTTTCTTTGGTAAATTTAAAAAAAGAAACAAAAATTGTTTAGTTTTGAACTGAAATTTCAGATTCTGACAATCAAAAACTTTTCAAATTTTTGTTCCCTTCCCTTTTTTGCCATTAAATTCAATGATCATTAATGATGCCATTAAATGCAATTATTACTTATTAGCCAAGATGGTCAGGGATGCAACCCAGTCCTCTGGGTGTCCCTAAATCTCTGACTGCCGGAAGCTGGGACTGGATGACAGGGGTGTATCACTTAATAATTGCCCTGTTCCCTTTAGTCCCGCTGAAGCATCTGGCACTGGCAACTGTCAGAAGACAGGATACTGGGCTAGATGGACCATTGGTCTGACCCAGTATAGACATCCTTAAATTCTTAATATTCATTATGATTAAAGTTTGGGAATGAGGTCATGATGCGTATCTTTCTTTTCATCATTTTTCTTTTTACCACTGTGCAACTTTTTGAATGGATAGAGTTGAAGAGACAGTTTCATTTTTCGAAGTGCCAACATTTTTCAGATTGTGAAAATTGAAACCAGCATTTCACTTTGAAACTAAATGAAATGAACATTTTGAGTTGAATTGGACCAAAGGAAATTTCATTGGGTTTTAGAAAAAAAGTGAGAATTTTTGATGGGGAAATAAAGTTTTTATTTCTATGTTTATATTTTATCAGCTCTATACATAGGAAGCCTTGTGCATGATTACATCTATCCCTTAGTCCCTCATTAGCTGTCTTCACAGCATAGGCACTCATCACTGTTAGCAATTTTGCAAGGAAATCCAGAACCGAAGAATTTTAATTTATCAAGAGTAATAATTAGGATCAAATCATTAGCTGGCATAAACTAGTGTAGCTTCAATGGACCTACACTGAATTTACACCAGCTGACTACCTGGCCCAACATCTGCAGTGATAGTCCTACAAGAAAAACTTTTATACAGGCAAGTTCTGCTATAAAGTTAATTATCCAAGAATCCCTATCTGAATATGAGGAAAAAAAATGGATTGTAACAGAAGGTAATAGATTAAATGAAAACCTCTCCCAGACAATTAAAGCCAAACCTGCTTTATTCTGCACCAAAGCTTTAAGTAGGAAGGTGTGCAGCGTTGTAAGCTAGGCACTGCTCTAACTCTCCCATTTGCACTGTGCTGTGTCAGCTAATGTCATAGCTTGAAATCCTGCCCGCCTGATTCGTTAGCCACCACTATTATCATGCCAAATGGGAAGTTGTTAAGTATTCACTTATTAACAGCCAATAACATTTGTTGTTGTTTTCACACAAATAAACATACTGGCAGCTGGGTTTACTCTCAGCTTTGCTGATTCACTGACCAAGGAAAGTCATTGTCTGGTCAATGTCTGTTTATAGTTCAGTCTCTCCACAGCCATTTTAAATTTCATCTCTTGAACCACCATCAGAATCCAAGAGATCATTTAAATGCCATTTGTGGTCTGGATTTAGAAAGCCATGCCACACCGTATGTTTCCATTTGTTATTCTTTAAAAGCTAAATCAATGAATAGCCAACTGTAATCAAGCAGAACATTTTTTGATATGGGATTTTTAAATGAACTAAAAGCTTACTCTCAAATTAAGAATTGTACTTTAAACAAGCATTATCAACATCTAAAGCCCTGATCCTGCAAACACAATTATGCACAAATTTAACTTTATTCCTGGAAGTAGGTCTATTGTCTTCAACGGAGTTGGTCCCATGTTTAAATCAAGCATGTGTGCTCGTGTTTTCAGGATTGGGGACAATCAACACAGACTATGGTACAGCCCATGGGTCAGATTCACCAGTCCAGGTGAGCTGAGGTTGGCACACATCTGGACTGAGTGAGTAAAGGTAGTATTAATTTACATTTTGGTTAAAAATAAAAATAAATTAATGGAGATATCCTATCTCCTAGAACTGGAAAGGACCTTGAAAGGTCATTGAGTCCAGCCCCCTGCCTTCACTAGGAGGACCAAGTACTGATTTTTGCCCCAGATCCCTAAGGGGCCCCCTCAAGGATTGAGCTCACAACCCTGGGTTTAGCAGGCCAATGTGCCAACCACAGAGCTATTCCTCCCACCTTTGAATCTCAAATCAGAAAGCCCCTGGTTTCCAGCACAAGCTAGAGCAGCTTCAGAACTAAGTATCAGAGGAGTAGCCATGTTAGTCTGGATCTGTAAAAATCCAGAAAGAATCCTGTGGCACCTTATAAACTAACAGACATATTGGAGCATAAGCTTTCGTGGATGAATACTGTGACAAAGTTCTTCCTCTACCTTGGTGGGTCCTGCGCTTATTGGCAGATTTGCTTGTCTCATAGATTCACCCTGTGGGTCAAGAAACAGCCCAGAAGACCTTCCTCTCTGGTAGAAGCCACAGTCCAGGTCAATTCCTCCTGGGTTTGATCAGGAGTTGAGAGGTTTGAGGGGAACCCAGGGCCGCCCTCTACTCCAGGTTCCAGCCCAGGGCCCTGTGGATTGCAGCTGTCTATAGTGCCTCCTGGTACAGTTGCACAACAGCTACAACTCCCTGGGCTACTTTCCCCATGGCCTCCTCCCAGCACCATCTTTATCCTCACCACAGGACCTTTCTCCTGGTGCCTGATGATGCTTGTACTCCTCAGTCCTCAGCAGAATGCCAACTCACTCTCAGCTTCTTGCACATCTCTTGCTCCCAGTTCCCTCACTCCCACTCCCCCTGGCCTGACTGGAGTGAGCCCTTCTATAGCCCCAGAGGGGCTTTAATTACAGCCAGGTGCTTAACAGCCTCACCTGACTCTTAGCAGGTTAATTGGAGTCAGGTGTTCTCATTAGCCTGGAGCAGCCCCTGCTCTGGTCACTCAGGGAACAGAAAACTGCTTATCCAGTGGCCAATATATCTCCATTCTACTACTCTGCTGTGCCCAACTGGCCTGGGTCTATCACAATACCCCCTTCGTTAAACGCAGGCGTCTAGCTTATGCTCCAATATGTCTGTTAGTCTATAAGGTGCCACAGGACTCCTCAGAACTAAGTTACTCTAGTTCTATCATGACATAACTCCATTGAATCAGGCCCATGATGTTAAAACAAATCACAAGATGCAATAAAGAGGTTTGTCCAAAATATGGACAAAGTGCTTCATGTGTGTACGTATTGTGATTCAGACCAATGTTGGGTGTCAACATTTCCTTTACATTTATTTTTAAAAATTTTTAAACCCCCAAAGCACTCAAAATTGAAACAAGACATTTTGTCAAATGAAACAAAAACAATTTGACAATTTTTCAATTTGCAGAAAATGTTTAAAAAAAAATCATTTTCTGTTTGACCCAAAATGACTTCCTCTGCCTCCGTTTTTCAGCATTACCAGTGAAATGAAAAAATCTGTTATTTGCCCAACTCTGATGTTTAGTCATCTCATCTGGGTGCAGACTCAACACCATGTGACCTGGATGCTCAATGACATGCCACAAATAATGAATAGCCAAAGATCTAGTCTCAGGAAATAGTGTTGCCAAGTCTCCAGGATTGTCCTGGAGTCTCCAGGAATTAAAGATTAATCTTTAATTAAAGATAATGTCATGTGATGAAGCCTCCAGCATGGACTGACCAGGAAGTCTTGGATCTGATCGCTTGTGGGGCGATGAGTCTGTGCTTTCAGAGCTGCGCTCCAAAAAATGGAATGCAAAGACCTACGAGAAGGTCTCCAAAGCCATGGCAGACGGAGGATACAGCCGGGATACAACACAGTGCCACGTGAAAATCAAGGACCTGAGACAAGGCTACCAAAAGATCAAAGCAGCAAAGGGACGCTCTGGAGCCCAGCCCCAGACATGCCGCTTCTACGAGGCACTGCATTCAATTCTAGGTGCGGCTGCCACCAGTACCCCACCACTGACCGTGGACTCTGACGATGGGATAGTGTCGACGGCTGGTTCCTCGGAGACGTTTGTGGACAGGGAAGATGAGGAAGCAAATGAGGATGACGAGGCAGTCGACAGCGCTTACAACGCTGATTTCCCCGACAGCCAGGATCTGTTCATCACCCTCACTGAGCTCCCCTACCAACTCTCCCCACCCATTAACACGGACCCTGAATCAGGGGAAGGATCACTCGGTATGTGCTTTAAACATATAAACATTTATTTTTAATGGAGCGGGAATAGTTACTAGTTGAAAAGAAGGTCAATATATAATGGGGATAGAACAGAAATCCTCTTGGGAGATCTCCGAGAAGCTCTCCTGCAGGTAATCGAAAAGCCTCCGCAGGAGGTTCCTGGGGAGAGCTGCCTTATTGGGTGCTCCGTGGTAGGACACTTTTCCGCGTCAGGCTATCATCAGGTACTCTGGGAGCATTGCCTCCACGAGCATGGCAGCATAGGCCCCTGGCTTGTGCTGGCTTTCACGCAGCATGCACTCTCTATCTCTGTCACTGATCCTCCTCAGGGTGATCTCGCTCAGCGACTCCTGCATTGAATTAGGGTAATGTTAGTATTGGGTATGCTTCACTGTTCCTTTGCATAACAATAAGCATCCGTTTACAGCCACGTGGTGGAGGCTGCAGAGGGGCAGCATACAGGGATCTTTCCCGGGGACAGCCGCGAGGGGGTGGAACAGGGGCAGAGTTTATGCTTTCCGGATTGCCTTCAGCAGGAGGGCACTGCTATACAGTACGTTTTAAGCAGCCAAAAGTCTACAGCTTACCATGCCTGCCCGCTCCACGGATTCTGCTGTCCTGCCCCGCTTGTCTGATCTCCAGTGCAAGACCACAGGCAATGAATGTGAAGGCTGAAAACTCGAACTTGTCCTGAGTGCGCGTGAGATAGGTGCTGTGCATGGTCTTGTTCACATAGACAGACTAGACTATGTTCATTGTTCGCAAAAATGTATCTTTGTAAGGAATTCACTTCCTTTTTCCCATCACACAGCTGCAACTGTCTCCCGGCCTGCCACAGCATCCCCCTCACAGAGGCTGGCGCAGATTAGGCGGCGAAAGAAAAGGACACGGGATGAGATGTTCGCTGAACTTATGGGCTGCTCCCGAGCTGAGGCGGTCCAGCAGAGCCAGTGGAGGGAAAACATGTCGCAGTACCAGTGCTCACACAGCGAACGGGAGGACAGGTGGTGGCAGGAAGACCAGCAGGCGACTCAAACGCTGCTTGGACTAATGAGGGAGCAAACGGACATGCTCCAGCACCTTGTGGATGCTCTGCAGGACCGCAGGCAGGAGGACAGAGCCCCCCTGCAGTGTATCTGCAACCGCCCTCCCCCGCCACAAAGTCCCATACCCCCCTCACTCAAAGTGCCAAGAAGGAGGGGCGCCAGGGGCCGTGAAAACTGTCACTCCACCCCTGCAGAGTGTTCAAGTACAAGAAGGCTCTCATTCCCAAAATTTTAATAAGTCCTTTCCTTCTAGCCTCACCCAAGCCTCCCTCCCAGTTTCATCCCCTAACTGTCTAGTTGGTTATTAAAAATAATTTTCTGTTAATTGCTGTTTCCGTCATGTTCTTTTAGAGAAGACGGTGTTTGAGGTGTGGGGGAAAGGTCTTGGTTATTGGTGCCAAGAAAACCAGTGCTCTGAAGGAGACTGAGGAAAATCAAAGGTACCGAGAAGGGAGCTAGGGGGGAAACGTTTCGGACTTCCAGAAGTGACGGGCTCTGACCAATTAGTGGCAATAGATACTAACATAAAACTGAAACAAATCAGAGTGAACCAATAAATTATCATTCCTGACTCAGGGGAAAAGGCTGGGTGGGGCCATGTGCCAAGGCAACAGCAAACGGTTCATAATCTGTAGTCATTTGAATGTGATTTATTTTTTCACTAACAAGTTTCTCTGAAGTGGTGAGAAATCCAGGGTCCAGGGGAAGGGAGCCATGGCCCATTCGCCTGTCGGACAGTCCGGTTGTGGCTTAGTCCTGTTTATACATAGAGAAAAGAGTCCAATACAAACAGTTTAATCCAGCGAGAAAGTCAGTCCATTGGCGGATAGAGCCGGGAGCTGGTGGGGGGCAGAGCTGGATTCTACCTCACTGTCTGACCTCTCCCTGTCTCGATCGTTACAGTGTGGAGAGGAACAATGACAGACCCCACAGGAGGGTGCTGGTTTGGTGCTTAACCACATGGCGAAGGAACGAGAGCCCCAAATTCCCCCTGGTGCTTTGGGAGCCAGGTTTGCTGTTTGAATTCTGCAGTTCTGATGACATCAGGCCTGGGCATTTCTCTGGCCTTAGGGGGCTGCTTTGCTCACAGCTGTGATGGCTGAGTGGCTAAGGTGTTGGACTTGAAATCCAAGAGGGTTTCCCTGCACGGGTTCAAATCCTGATCACAGCAAGGCCACTGTTTTAGCCACAGCCCGTCTAAGAGGCCGGGGTGGCTGAGTCTCCCCCAAACAGCCGCCCATGCAGGGGGGAACACTGGGGATGTGGGGCGGGTCACCCCTCCGTGGGCCCATTGTCATCTTTCGAGTGCTGGAAGCGAAGCTCCAGAGAAGTGGGGGTCCAACCTGCCCCCCTTTCCGCTCTGCCGCTTAACCCAATGGCCTGCTCTGCCTCCTCCCATCCCCTCTCCGCCTCTTCCCCCAAGGCCTGCGCCCCACCCCCGCTGGGCCTTTTCCCCCGAGCCCCCTCCCTCTTTCTGCCTCTTCCTGCCCCTGCTCTGCCTCCTTTCCCAAGGACCCTCCCCACTCCCCGCTCACATAAGGTAGGAAGTGATGGGTGCTTGGCCCCATGGCTGCCCCCCTTAGGGGAAATGGGCACAGAGGAGAAAGCAGCAGGTGAGTGGCGTCTTAGATCATAGAACTGGAAGGGACCTCAGGAGCTCAGCTAATCCAACCCCCCGCTCAGAGCAGGACCAATCCCCAGACAGATTTTTACCCCAGTTCCCTAAGTGACCTCCTCAAGGATTGAATTCACAACCGTGGGTTTAGCAGGCCAATGCTCAAACCACTGAGTTATCCTCTTGGGGGAAGTGAGGGGCAGGTAGGGGGTCATGGGGGAGGGGGCGGAGGGCAGTGAACAGCAAGTGGGCAGGGCCTCGGGGGAAGAGGATGAGCAGGGGTGGGGCCTCTGTGGCCGGGCCATGGTCTGGGCACCGGTGGCCCCCCAACTTTTAGGGGTCACTCATCTGAAACCCAGGATGAAATTGACATGGGTCTGAGTCTTGTTGGGGCTGAGGCTACATAACACCTTTACCTTCGGGGCTCTACCGGGGCATGAAGCCCCCAGACACAGCCAGAGACAGGGCAAGGGGCCTCAGCATGGGAGAGAGTCAGGCCCAGAGCTAGCCGAGCGGGGCAGAGAATATTCTTCATTCTGGTTAGTTACACGTCGCCCTTGCTAGAAATTCTTCCTGTATTTTCTCCAGTTCACTCCCTGACGCTGTATCTCTGCCCCGTTCCCCTGTTTGTGCCATTGAATTCTCAGGTTCTGTCAAATAATAGCAGCAATCCCGCCATAACACAGCAGCCTGAAATCTCAGCTCTCCCCCTCCCCTCGCGCTAAAGAGAGAGAGGAGACCCAGGCAGCCAGTTTCTCTGGGACAGAAGACAAAGGACAGAGGCTTGTGGGAAGATGATATCGGATGCTTGGCTGGAAAGAGGGGGTGTCTGGACCGGGGAGAGAAAACAGCCAGAGCCCCCATGGATGCAGGAGAGACCTAGCTGGACTGTGGACTGCAAAGAAAGGCATAACAAGAACCAATGGCTGGAAGCAGAAATCAGAAAAATTCTCATTGGAACAAGGCAGAGATTTGTAAGAGGGAGGGTGATTCATCACTGGAACAAGCTGCCAAGAGAAGTGATGGATTCTGCATCTCTTGATGTCTTCCAATGAAGACTAGAGGCCTTTGGGAAGGTGCTTTAGTCAAAAAGAAGCTATTGTGATACACAGATGGGCTAGGATATGCAGGGAGTCAGATTAGATGCTCTAATGGTCCCTTCTGGCCTTAAGGCTACTAATTTATGAAAAACTGATGTTTTATTGTGTAGCGGCTCCATCCACAGACTGAACAGTCATTGAGTGCGGTGGTCCAGGGGAAACAACTCAAACACCCAACGAGGCTGGCCAGGGGCAGGACATCAGCTTTGAGGGGAGGGGTGGGTGTGGCAGTGACATCACAAAGGCCTTTTGCAGGAACTCGGCCTATTGGGCAAAGGTGGTGGGGAGGGGGTGACCTCACAGAGAGAGAGACCCCGACATCAGCCGGGCAGGACCGAGGTGCAGGGCCAGGCCAGTCTCTGAGACCCCGCCCCCGGCTTTGCTGCCGCAAGTCTCCTTCGCGAGGTCTCTCCTCGAGGGCTGAGAGAGAATTAGGATTCACGGCTGTGAGCATGAGGAGGAACCTCTGTGGAGTTTTCTCCTTTCCTGCCACTGACTGTGCCGAAAACAAACTTCCCTTTGACAAGGTGTAGTGAGTGGGTGTGGCTCCCCTCCTGCCCAGCAGAGGGAGCTCCCTCCCAGACACCCAAGTGGGCAGAGCCACCACCACCAGTCCCCGCCCCCCGGAAGTCAAGGGGCGGGACAGGAAGTAGAAAAGCCGGCAGCCAAAGCTCAGTCAGAGCCCAGCCACCGGCGGGAGCTCCTGACTGGGAACCCTGCAGGCCTGAGGCAGCTGCCCTGACTGGCCGGAGCTTCCCTGCACCCGCTACGACGAGGAGCCGCCGGAGTCTCCCCGTGACCGGTACCCGGGAGAGCCGCCCGAGCCGGCCTGGCCGGACTTCCCGGAGGAGCCGCCGGACCTGCCACCAAGCCCTGGGCTGGAGGAGCCTATGCAGGTTGACTGGCCTGGAGCGGGCGCCCCGGACGAGGTAGGCCCTGAGCGGGAAGGTGGAAGTAGCCCGGGGGTAGCCGACCCCTGTCAGGCTGCAGACGCAGAGGTCCCAATGTCCGTGTGTTGCGGTCAGGACCCCACTGACCAGCGGCAGTGATAGCTGCTGTCAGGGCCCCGGGCTGGGACACAGAGGAGTGGGTGGCCTGTGTCCCCCCTGCCACCCCACTCACAGGTGGCAGTTTTCCCCCTCACCTAGGTGTAAGGACCTGGGCCTATACGCCTACTGTTAGTTTGCTGCTCAGCCCCTGCTCCAAAGGGCCTGAGCTCATTGCACTGTTTGCTGCTCAGCCCCTGCAACCAAGGGCCTGAGCTCATTGTACTGTACTGCTGCTCAGCCCCTGCACAGAGGGCCTGAGCTTTCTAACGCTATCTACTGTCGTCCAGCCGGTCCAATAGGAGACGAGGAGTGAGTCGGTGTGGCTCCCCTCCTGCTGAGAGGAGGGTCGAGCCCCGGCTCAACCGATTACACAAGGTAAGAGGCTGAGAGAGGTTTGGAACCTGTTCAGTCTGATCCACCTGGCACAGGCAGCATTCTAGGCCCAGGAAACACTGGCTTCAGGTGCCAGAATTTGATTTCCTACCTAGGATTTGATGGTTGGAATCCCTGGGGACATTGGGGTTTGTCCTTTTTGGTTTCCCTTTTCCTCTTTCCTCCCTCCTTTCTCCTCTTCTCTTGCTTCTTTTCCCCCTTTCCCCTGCTTCCCTCCCTCTACCAAGGAGGGGTGTGTGGAGTGTGGGCGGGGGAGGGAGGTTGCTCTCATTGCGGGAGGTCCTCACCAAGAGGTGGGGCTGGATCTGAGAGTGATCTCCTCTGATGGTGACCTGGGCCGTCCTTTGGCACATCTGGTGAGATCCCTCAGCCTCCCGCCCCTCAGAGTCTCAGTGCTGATTGGCCGAGCAGGGGGCTATCGACAGTGAGGAGACTCCAATGTACAACCAATCCTAGGTATGGGATTAATCTTGCTGCTTCTCTCTATTAATTGTCTTTTAGCAGGTCATGATTTCCTCTAATGTTCTAGGTCTTCTAAAATACTTGCTGAATAGTTACTATGAACCACTGTTGGTCTGTAGCTCACTTGAGAGCCTGCACCCCTTTCTGCTCTGCCTCTTAACCCAATGCCCTGCTCTGCCTCCTCCCATCCCCCCTCCGCCTCTTCCCCCGAAGGCCTGCGCCCCACCCCCTGTGATAGAGCTGTTCTGGCGGGACCCAACTGAGAGTGCCAAATCAGGACCAATTGCTCAAACAGGGCAGTCACAGCCCTAGGCTGGGGTTTTTCCACCTCTAAGGCAAACCAAACCAGCCAGACAAAAGGGACTTCGGTCTCACCCCACTGGCTAACCACAAGTCACACAAGCAATTTCCTTAGACACTCCAGTCTCCCAGTATCACCACCAGTGCACTCGTCCTGGGGATGAATGATTATGAAAACCAACACCCCAATAAAAGAAAAAGGTTCTCTCGATCCCAAAGGACCAAGCCCCAGACCCAGGTCAATATACACATCAGATCTTACCCACAAATCACGCTGTTGCCAATCCTTTAGAATCTAAAATCTAAAGGTTTATTTACAAAGGGAAAAAGGTAGAGATGAGAGGTAGAATTGGTTAAATGGAATCAATTACATTGAGGGCCAAGTTCTTAGTTCAGGCTTGCAGCAGTGATGGCATAAACTGCAGGTTCAAATCAAGTCTCTGGAACATCCCCTGCTGGGATGGGTCCTCAGTCCCTTTTGTAGAGCTTCAATTTGTAGCAAAGTCCTTCCAGAGGTCAGAAGCAGGATTGAAGACAAGATGGAGATGATGCATCAGCCTTATATAGACTTTTCCAGGTGTAAGAATCCCTTTGTCCTCACTGTGGAAAAACACCGCAAAATGGAGTCTGCAGTCACATGGACAAGTCTCTGCATACCTTGCTGAGTCACAAGGCGCGTCTGCCTTCTCTCCATGGGTCAATTGTGTAGCTGATGGTCCTTAATGGGCCATCAAGCAGGCTATGCAGAGCTAACACCAGCTTGTCTGGGATGCTTCCCCCAGAAGCACAGCACCAACTTGAAATACAGACAGCACAGAGCCAACATTTATAACTTCAACTAAAAATGATACAGACATACAGACAGCATAATTATAACCAGCAACCCATAATCTGGTTTTAGACACCTTAGATGACCCCCTTTACCTAAGATTTGGTGCCTCTACAGGACCTTGGTTGCAACCCATGTTCTATATGGTCCCAGTTTATATCAATAACATCACACCCCCGCTCAGCCTTTCCCCCAAGGCCCCTCCCTCTCTCTGCCTCTTCCTGCCCCTGCTCTGCCTCCTTCCCCAGGGACCCCCCCCCCCGCTCATCTAAGGTAGGAAAAAGTGATGGGTGCCTGGCCCGATGGCCCCCTGATAGCCCCCCTTAGGGGAGGCGCAAGCAGCAGGTGAGTGGCGTCTTGGGGGAAGAGTGAGGGGTAGGGGGCAGAGGCAAGTGAACAGCAAGTGGGCAGGGCCTTGGGGGACGAGGATGAGCAGGGGCGGGGCAGCAGGTGAGTGGCGTCTTAGATCATAGAATTGGAAGGGACCTCAGGAGCTCAGCTAATCCAACCCCCTGCTCAGAGCAGGACCAATCCCCAGACAGATTTTTACCCCAGTTCCCTAAATGACCTCCTCAAGGATTGAATTCACAACCGTGGGTTTAGCAGGGCAATGCTCAAACCACTGAGATATCCTCTTGGGGGAAGTGAGGGGCAGGTAGGGGGTCTGGGGGAGGGCAGTGAACAGCAAGTGGGTGGGGCCTTGGGGGAAGAGGATGAGCAGGGGCGGGGCCTCTGTGGCCGGGCCATGGTCTAGGTACCGGTGGCCCCCCAACTTCTAGGGGTCACTCATCTGAAACCCAGGATGAAAGTGACATGGGCCTGAGTCTTGTTGGGGCTGAGGCTACATAACACCTTTACCTTCGGGGCTCTACCGGGGCATGAAGCCCCCAGACACGGCCAGAGACAGGGCAAGGGGCCTCAGCACGGGAGAGAGTCAGGCCCAGAGTTAGCCGAGGGGGGCAGAGAATATTCTTCATTCTGGTTAATTACACGTCACCCTTGCTAGAAATTTTTCCTGTATTTTCTCCAGTTCACTCCCTGCAGAAGTGAGAGTAAGCTCGGCCATGCCCGTAGCCCTTTAAATCACCACTGGAGACCCCAGCCGCAGCCGCTGCCCCGGGGGCTCCAGCAACAGGGCTCGGGCAGCGATTTAGAGTGCAGGGCTCTGCTGTGGTAGCAGCAGCCGGAGTCCTGGGCCCTTTGAATGGCCCCAAGCTCTGGGGCTCACAGCAGCCTCCATAGCTGGTAGCTCTGGCAGTGATTTAAAGGGCCCAGGGCTCCCAGCCGCCTCTACTGCAGTCAGAGCCCTGGGCCCTTTAAATCTCGATTCAAAGGGCCTGGGGCTCTAAAAGCCCTGCCTCTTCCACCTGAGGGCCCGCCCTTTCTGGTCAAGGCCCCGCCCCCCACTCAGGACTCCCGCGTACCGGTAAGTCCTTGAAGTGACTTTCACCCCTGACTCTGTAGCGCTGCCCCGTTCCCCTGTTTGTTCCTCAGAATTAGCAGGTTCTGTCAATTCATAGCAGCAATCCCGCCATAACACGACAGCCTGAAATCTCAGCTCTCCCTCTCCCCTTGCGCAGGACTTGCTGCTAGCTGAACTGGAGAAAAAGTGTCAATGGGAGCTGCAGGAAGCAGCAGCCAGCCTATGCTGCTTCCCGCAGCCCCCATTGGCCTGGAACAGTGAACGGCAGCCACTGGGCACTGTGGGGCTCCATGCCTGCCGATGCTCCAGGTAAACAAACCGTCTCAGCCCGCCAGCGGCTTACCCTGAGCGACCCCTGATTGTGACTCTGGATCCAGACACGGCTCCTCCCCAACTCGGCCTGTTCGAGGATTGGAAAAGTGTGAGATGGGGACACACCTGGCAGAATCAGTCCAACAAGCCCGAGAGATTTGACTCTAGGGCCTGTGTGCTGGGTGATCCGCCGGTCCCGCACCTTTGGCATCCACCGCCGAATTGCTGCCGAAACCACGGGACTGGCGGACCTCCCGCAGAAACGCCGCCGAAGGCAGCCTGACTGCCGCCCTCACAGTGACCGCCAGGCCACCCCCACCCCGGCTTGCCGCCCCAGGCACGCGCTTGCTGCTCAGATCCCTGGAGCCGCCCCTGCATGGGGACAATCAGCTGGTCTTCTGTAGTCTCTGGTGTTCACCTCACTGTGGCCTGGGAAGACTCCCATCTGTCACTCTAGCAGAACCTCTTCTACCCCCTTAGCTCCTGGCCTCTATGATCCTGGAGGGTCAATTATCTCAGGGGGTCACTCAGGCCATTGTGAAGCCAGGTGCCTGTGGGAGCAAACAGGGCTGGGTCAATGTGTTAGGAGTCCATTGAACCTCCACACAGAGCTGTGGGAAATATAAAAATAAAGACAAAACCTCGCTTCTTAACTCTGCATAAAACATATTCCAGTTATGTCACATTTACACTCATGAGTGTATTTCTGGAAAGCGTTATGGGTGCAACGTCACAGCACTAATGAAATTTAGCCTCAGAAAGGTGTGGTGGGCGAGAAGGATGCAGCAGCCTCTCAGAATGTTTGTCGAAGTGGTTAGAGGCTCTCATCCAGAAAAAGGGTGTTTGAGTTTCAGGCTAAATGAACCTTTTTTTCCTATGCTCCACCAATGGCACCTTATGATGGGATGCTCTGTTCACCATGGGCTGGTGCTGCCTCCTGACTATCCTGAGGATTAGCTGTGTGTGGCCAATGCCCCTGCTTGAGGTCACACACTGTATCTCTGCCTGTCACTCTCAGGCTGCAGCCCCTCTCTCACTCCAGAAGCTGCCACTACCTCTTCGTGGACCTGGCCCTTTGGACAGGTCTCTATATTATTTTCCACTTCTGGGGCAGAGTCCTTCAAAATCTCCCATTCGAGAGGTATCCTGTGCCCTGATCCTTTGACTCCTGCCGTTGCCCAGGCAGGCTTCCAGGTCTCTGTCCCTCTCATGCCACTTCCCCAGTGGTGGGAGTGGAACCCAGGCCGGCCGTGTACTCCACGGGCCAGCCCAGCGAGTCTAGAACACACAGCCAAGGTCTGTTCAGTCTCCAGGGTGCGAAGGATTCACAGTGCCTGGAGGGGAGCTGGCTGAACACAGCGCACAGCTCTGTGTGTGAGGCACAGGTCCTGGGGGTGGCTCCAGATTGTATGTTGTTCTTCCTAATGAAACTCTTCTGCCCGTCTGAGTTGGCAGCAACAAGGGCCGGGTTCAGTCTGTAGGGGATCTATTTCAATAACACAATGTAAAACTGGCTCTGACCCCTACCCAGTGACCTGGGACAATTACATATCACCCCCCTAAGGGGCAAGACTTCCCCTTTAACAAGCACAGAGTCTGAGTGTAGCAAAATCCTATTAATAAAGGAGGGAAACAATGTGGCATCATGTTGGGAAAACACCACAAACAGGATTCATAACACAAACCATGAGCAAAAGCCCCACCCCCAAGAAAGTTTGGCAGTGTCCTTTCCCCGTCAGGGTCTAAAACTCGAGCAACCCAACAGTCTCCGCACACACGCAGTTTCTGTCCTTGGTCAGTGCAGTCTCCAGAGGTCAGAAGTTCCTCTGCAGAGTTTACCTCCCACCCTGGGTGGAAGCAGGGGAAGGTATGGGGGGGTGAGGTTGTGCATCTTACATGCTCCACTGCTCAGGTTGACAGCTGATTGTCACAACTCTCCAGGGGGTTCAGCTGCAATCTTCACCACCAGCTGCGCCTCTCTGCCAGCCTCTCTGCTATCCACTCCTCTCTGACAGCCTCTCTGCTATCCGCTCCTCTCCGACAGCCACCCTGCAATCCGCTCCCCTCCGTCAGCCACTCTGCTATCCGCTCCACTCCGCCAGCCACTCTGCAATCCGCTCCTCTCCGCCAGCCACCCTGCTCTCCGCTCCTCTCCGCCAGCTACCCTGCTCTCCGCTCCTCTCCGCCAGCCACCCTGCTCTCCGCTCCTCTCCGCCAGCCACCCTGCAATCCGCTCCTCTCTGCCAGCCACCCTGCTATCCGCTCCTCTCTGCCAGCCACCCTGCTATCCGCTCCTCTCTGCCAGCCACTCTGCTATCCGCTCCTCTCCGCATTCCACCCTGCTATACGATCCTCTCCGCCAGCCACCCTGCTATCCGCTCCTCTCCGCATTCTACCCTGCTATCCGCTGGTCTCCGTATTCCACCCTCCTATCCACTGCTCTCCGTTAGCCAACCCTGTCATCCGCTAATCTCCGCCAGCCAACCTGCTATCCGCTCCTCTCCATCAGAAGCCCTGCTATCCGCTCCTCTCCGCCAGCCACTCTGCTATCCGCTAATCTCCGCCAGACACTCTGCTATCCGCTCCTCTCGGTCAGCCACCCTGCCATCCGCTCTCTCCGTCAGCCACTCTGCTATCCCCTCCTCTCCGCCAGCCACTCTGCTATCCGCTCCTCTCCGCCAGCCACCCTGCTATCCGCTCCTCTCCGCCAGCCACTCCGCTATCCGCTCCTCTCCGCCAGCCACTCCGCTCTCCGCTCCTCTCCGCCAGCCACTCCGCTCTCCGCTCCTCTCCGCCAGCCACTCCGCTCTCCGCTCCTCTCCGCCAGCCACTCCGCTCTCCGCTCCTCTCCGCCAGCCACTCCGCTCTCCGCTCCTCTCCGCCAGCTACCCTGCTCTCCGCTCCTCTCCGCCAGCCACCCTGCTCTCCGCCACCCACCCTGCTCTCCGCTCCTCTCCGCCACTCCTATCCTCTCCTAGCTACCTGCTCTCTCCTTCCTCTCCCAGCCACTCCGCTATCCGCTCTCTCCGCCAGCTACCGCTCTCCTCTCCGCCAGCCACTCCGCTCTCCGCTCCTCTCCGCCAGCCACCCCGCTATCCGCTCCTCTCCGCCAGCCACTCCGCTATCCGCTCCTCTCCGCCAGCCACACAGCTCTCCGCTCCTCTCCGCCAGCCACCCTGCTCTCCGCTCCTCTCCGCCAGCCACTACGCTATCCGCTCCTCTCCGCCAGCAACCCTGCTCACGCTCCTCTCCAGCCACTCCGCTATTCTCCTCTCCGCCAGCTACCCTGCTCTCACTCTCTCCGCCACTCCGCTATCCGCCTCTCCATAGCCGCTCTCCGCTCCTCTCCGCCAGCCACCCCGCTCTCCGCTCCTCTCCGCCAGCCACCCCGCTCTCCGCTCCTCTCCGCCAGCCACTCCGCTATCCGCTCCTCTCCGCCAGCCACCCTGCTCTCCGCTCCTCTCCGCCAGCCACTCCGCTATCCGCTCCTCTCCGCCAGCCACCCTGCTCTCCGCTCCTCTCCGCCAGCCACTCCGCTCTCCGCTCCTCTCCGCCAGCTACCCTGCTCTCCGCTCCTCTCCGCCAGCCTCTCCGCTCCTCTCCGCCAGCCACTCCGCTCTCCCCTCCTCTCCGCCAGCCACTCCGCTCTCCGCTCCTCTCCGCCAGCCACTCCGCTCCTCGCCAGCTTCCGCTCTCTCTCTCCGCTCTCTCCATACCCTCCCTCTCCTCCTCTCCAGCCTCTCCGCTCTCCGCTCTCTCTCCTCTCTTCTCCAGCCACTCCGCTCCTCTCCGCTACCTGCTCTCCGCTCCTCTCTCAGCCAGCTATCCGCCTCTCTCCTCCGCCGCTCCTCTCCGCCAGCCACTCCGCTATCCGCTCCTCTCCGCCAGCCACCCCGCTCTCCGCTCCTCTCCGCCAGCCACTCCGCTATCCGCTCCTCTCCGCCAGCCACCCTGCTCTCCGCTCCTCTCCGCCAGCCACTCCGCTCTCCGCTCCTCTCCGCCAGCCACCCCGCTCTCCGCTCCTCTGCGCCAGCCACCCTGCTCTCCGCCACCCACCCTGCTCTCCGCTCCTCTCCGCCACCCACCCTGCTCTCCGCTCCTCTCCGCCAGCCACCCCGCTCCTCTCCAGCCACCGCTCTCGCTCCTCTCAGCCACACAGCTCTCCGCTCCTCTCCGCCACCCTGCTCTCCCACTCCTCTCTCCGCTAGCCACTCCGCTCTCCTCCTCTCAGCCACCAGCTCTCCGCTCCTCTGCCAGCCACCTGCTCTCCGCCGCTCTCCGCCAGCCACCTCTCCGCTCTCTCCGCTCTCTCCGCTAGCCAATCTCCTGCTCTCCGCCTCCTCTCCGCCCAGCCACTCCGCTCTCCGCTCTCTCCGCCAGCCTCTCCGCTCTCCGCTCTCTCCAGCCACCTGCTCTCCGCTCCTCTCCGCCCTTTCCGCTCCTCTCTCCGCTCCTCCTCTCCGCCAGCCACCCCGCTCTCCGCTCCTCTCCGCTAGCCACTCCGCTCTCCGCTCCTCTCCGCCAGCCACAGCTCTCCGCTCCAATCAGCCAGCCACTCCGCTCTCCCCTCCTCTCCGCAAGCCACTCCGCTCTCCGCCAGCCACTCCGCTCTCCGCTCCTCTCCGCCAGCCACTCCGCTCTCCGCTCCTCTCCGCCAGCCACCCCGCTCTCCGCTCCTCTCCGCCAGCCTCTCCGCTCCTCTCCCAGCTCCTCTCCGCCTTCCGCCTCTCCGCTCTCGCTCCTCTCCACCAGCCACTCCGCTCTAAGCTCCTCTCCCCCAGCCACTCCGCTCTCCGCACCTCTCAGCCAGCCACTCCGCTCTCTCCTCTCTCAGCCAGCTCTCCTGCTCTCTGCTCCTCTCCGCCAGCCACCCCGCTCTCCGCTCCTCTCCGCCAGCCACCCCGCTCTCCGCTCCTCTCCGCCAGCCACTCCGCTCTCCGCTCCTCTCCGCCAGCCACTCCGCTCCTCTCCGACAGCCACTCCGCTCCTCTCCGCCAGCCACTCCGCTATCCGCTCCTCTCCGCCAGCCACTCCTATCTCCCTCTCTCCGCCACCCTCTCCGCTCCTCTCCGCCAGCCTCTCCGCTCCTCTCCGCCACCCCCTATCCGCTCCTCTCCGCCAGCCACTCCGCTCTCCGCTCCTCTCCGCCAGCCACTCCGCTCCTCTCCGCCAGCCACTCCGCTCTCCGCTCCTCTCCGCCAGCCAGCCTGCTCTCCGCTCCTCTCCGCCAGCCACTCCGCTCTCCGCTCCTCTCCGCCAGCCACTCCGCTCTCCGCTCCTCTCCGCCAGCCACTCCGCTCTCAGCTCCTCTCCGCCAGCCACTCCGCTCTCCGCTCCTCTCCGCCAGCCACCCCGCTCTCCGCTCCTCTCTCCGCCACCCTGCTCTCCGCTCCTCTCCGCCAGCCACTCGCTATCGCTCTCCGCTAGCCACCCTGCTATCCGCTCTCCTCTCCTCTCAGCCACTCCTCTCCTCCTCTCCGCCAGCTCTCCGCTCTCTCCTTCCGCTCTCCACTCCGCTCTCCGCTCCTCTCCGTCAGCCACTCCGCTCTCCGCTCCTCTCCGCCAGCTACCCTGCTCTCCGCTCCTCTCCGCCAGCCACTCCGCTATCCGCTCCTCTCCGCCAGCTACCCTGCTCTCCGCTCCTCTCCGCCAGCCACTCCGCTCTCCGCTCCTCTCCGCCAGCCACTCCGCTCTCCGCTCCTCTCCGCCAGCTAGCCTGCTCTCCGCTCCTCTCCGCCAGCCAGCCTGCTCTCCGCTCCTCTCCGCCAGCCAGCCTGCTCTCCGCTCCTCTCCGCCAGCCACTCCGCTATCCGCTCCTCTCCGCCAGCTCTCTCCGCTCCTTCTCCGCCACTCGCTCCTCTCCGCTCCTCTCCGCCACGCTCTCCGCTCCTCTCCGCCAGCCACTCCGCTATCCGCTCCTCTCCGCCAGCCACCCTGCTCTCCGCTCCTCTCCGCCAGCCACTCCGCTCTCCGCTCCTCTCCGCCAGCTACCCTGCTCTCCGCTCCTCTCCGCCAGCCACCCTGCTCTCCGCTCCTCTCCGCCAGCCACTCCGCTCTCCGCTCCTCTCCGCTCTCCGCTCCTCTCCGCCAGCCACTCCGCTCTCCACCTCGCTCCTCTCTCCGCTCTCCACTCCTCTCCGCCACCCTCCGCTCTCGCTCTCTCCACTCCTCCGCTCCTCTCCGCCAGCCACTCCGCTCTCCCCTCCTCTCCGCCAGCCACTCCGCTCTCCGCTCCTCTCCGCCAGCCACTCCGCTATCCGCTCCTCTCCGCCAGCTACCCTACTCTCCGCTCCTCTCCGCCAATCCGCTCCTCTCTCCCGCTCCTCTCCGCCAGCCACCTGCTCTCCGCTCCTCTCCGCCACTCCGCTCTCCGCTCCTCTCCAGCCACCCGCTCTCGCTCCTCTCCGCCATCCGCTATCCGCTCCTCTCCGCCAGCCACTCCGCTCTCCGCTCCTCTCCAGCCACCTGCTCTCCGCTCCTCTCCTAGCCACTCTCCGCTCCTCTCCGCCAGCTACCGCTCTCCGCTCCTCTTAGCCCACTCCGCTCTCCGCTCCTCTCCGCCAGCCCTCTCCGCTCTCCTCTCCGCTCCTCTCCGCCAGCCACTCCGCTCTCCGCTCCTCTCCGCCAGCCACTCCGCTCTCCGCTCCTCTCCGCCAGACTCTCCGCTCCTCTCCGCCAACCACTCCGCTATCGCTCCTCTCCAATACCCTGCTCTCCGCTCCTCTCCACTCCGCTCTCCGCTCCTCTCCGCACCCTGCTCTCTCTCTCCTCTGCTCTCCGCTCCTCTGCCGCTCGCTCTCCGCCAGCCACTGCTCTCTCCTCCTGCTCCTCACCAGCCACCCTCCGCTCCTCTCCGCCAGCCACTGCTCCGCTCCTCTCCGCCAGCCAGCTCTCGCTCCTCTCCGCCAGCCACTCCGCTCTCCGCTCCTCTCCAGCCACCTGCTCTCCGCTCCTCTCCTCCGCTCTCCCTCCTCTCCATAGCCACGCTCTGCTCCTCTCTCCGCTCTCTCCTCTCCGCTCCTCTCCGCCAGCCACCCTGCCCTCCGCTCCTCTCCGCAAGCCACTCCGCTCTCCGCACCTCTCCGCCAGCCACTCCGCTCTCCGCTCCTCTCCGTCAGCCACTCCGCTCTCCGCTCCTCTCCGCCAGCTACCCTGCTCTCCGCTTCTCTCCAGCCACTCCTATCCGCTCCTCTCCATCCACTCTGCTATCGCTCCTCTCCGCCACTCCTCTCGCTCTCTCCAGCCACTCCGCTCTCCGCTCCTCTCCAGCCACCTGCTCTCCGCTCCTCTCCGCCACTCCTATCGCTCCTCTGCTCCTCTCCGCCAGCCACTCCGCTCTCCGCTCCTCTCCGCCAGCCACTCCGCTATCCGCTCCTCTCCGCCAGCCTCTCCGCTCCTCTCCGCCAGCCACTCCGCTATCCGCTCCTCTCCGCCAGCCACCCTGCTCTCCGCTCCTCTCCGCCAGCCACTCCGCTCTCCGCTCCTCTCCGCCAGCCACTCCGCTCTCCGCTCCTCTCCTGCACTCCGCTCTCTCCGCCCACCTGCTCTCCTCTCAGCCACCCTGCTCCGCTCTCTCTCCTCTCCGCTAGCTCCCTCCTCTCTCCGCTCCTCTCCCACTCCGCTATCCTCCTCCGCTCCACTCTGCTCTCCGCTCCTCTCCGCCAGCCACTCCGCTCTCCGCTCCTCTCCGCCAGCTACCCTGCTCTCCGCTCCTCTCCATAGCCCTCCGCTCTCCGCTCCTCTCCTTAGCCACCTGCTCTCCGCTCCTCTCCGCCAGCCACTCCGCTCCTCTCCGCCATCCACTCCTCTCTCCGCTCCTCTCCATATCCACTCCTCTCCGCTCCTCTCACTTACTCCTCTCCGCTCCTCTCGGCTACCCTGCTCCTCCTCCTCTCCATCAGCCACTCCGCTATCCGCTCCTCTCCTCCTTCATCCGCTGCTCTCCGCTCCTCCAGCCACTCATAAATCTCCATGCCACCTCTCTCCGCCAGCCACCTGCTCTCCGCTCCTCTCCTCCGCCTGCTCTCCGCTCTCTCCATCAGCCACCGCTCTCCGCTCCTCTCGGCCAGCCACTCCGCTATGCCACAGCTCTCCGCTCCACCCTGCTCTCCGCTCCTCTCCGCCAGCCACTCCGCTCTCCGCTCCTCTCCGCCAGCTACCCTGCTCTCCGCTCCTCTCCGCCAGCCTCTCCGCTCCTCTCCGCCAGCCACTCCGCTCTCCGCTCCTCTCCGCCAGCCTCTCCGCTCCTCTCCGCCAGCCACCCCGCTCTCCGCTCCTCTCCGCCAGCCACCCCGCTCTCCGCTCCTCTCCGCCAGCCACTCCGCTCTCCGCTCCTCTCCGCCAGCCACTCCGCTCTCCGCTCCTCTCCGCCAGCCACTCCGCTCTCCGCTCCTCTCCGCCAGCCACCCTGCTCTCCGCTCCTCTCCGCCAGCCACTCCGCTCTCCGCTCCTCTCCGCCAGCCACCCTGCTCTCCGCTCCTCTCCGCCAGCCACCCCGCTCTCCGCTCCTCTCCGACAGCCACTCCGCTCTCCGCTCCTCTCCGCCAGCCACTCCGCTCCTCTCACCTCCTCGCTCCTCTACGCTCTGCTCTCTCCCAGCCACTCTGCTCTCGCTCCTCTCCGCCCGCCACCTGCTCTCCGCTCCTCTCCATCAGCCAGCCCGCCTCCGCTCCTCTCCGCCTCCAGCTCTCCGCTCTCCGCTCCTCTCTCCTCTCGCCACTCCGCTCTCGCTCCTCTCCGCCAGCCACACTGCTCTCCGCTCCTCTCCATAACCTGCTCTATCCGCTCTCTCCGCCACTCCGCTCTCCGCTCTCTCCGCCACTCCGCTATCGCTCCTCTCCAGCCACTCCGCTATCCGCTCCTCTCCATAGCCACCTGCTCTCGCTCCTCTCCGCCCATTTGCTCCGCTCCTCTCCGCCAGCCTCTCCGCTCCTCTCCGCCAGCCACTCCGCTCTCCCCTCCTCTCCGCCAGCCACTCCGCTCTCCGCTCCTCTCCGCCAGCCACTCCGCTCTCCGCTCCTCTCCGCCAGCTACCCTGCTCTCCGCTCCTCTCCGCCAGCCACTCCGCTCTCCGCTCCTCTCCGCCAGCCACTCCGCTCTCCGCTCCTCTCCGCCAGCCACTCCGCTCTCCGCTCCTCTCCGCCAGCCACCCTGCTCTCCGCTCCTCTCCGCCAGCCACTCCGCTCTCCGCTCCTCTCCGCCAGCCACTCCGCTCTCCGCTCCTCTCCGCCAGCCACTCCGCTCTCCGCTCCTCTCCGCCAGCCACTCCGCTCTCCGCTCCTCTCCGCCAGCTACCACGCTCTCCGCTCCTCTCGGCCAGCTACCCCGCTCTCCGCTCCTCTCCGCCAGCCACTCCGCTCTCCGCTCCTCTCCGCCAGCCACTCCGCTCTCCGCTCCTCTCCGCCAGCCACACAGCTCTCCGCTCCTCTCCCACCGCCACTATGCTATCCTCTCCGCTCCTCTCGCTCCTCTCCGCCATCCTCTCGCTCCTCTCCGCCAGCTACCCTCCTCTCGCTCTCTCCAGCCACCTCTCGCTCCTCTCCTTCCACCTCTCTCCGCTCTCTCCATAACCTGCTCTCCGCTCCTCTCCGCCAGCCACTCCGCTATCCGCTCCTCTCCGCCAGCCACTTTGCTATCCGCTCCTCTCCATCCCTCTCCGCTCTCTACCTCCTCTCGCTCTCCTCTCCGTCAGCCCTCCTATCCGCTCCTCCGCCAGCCACCCTGCTCTACGCTCCTCTCCGACAGCCATCCTGCTCTCCGCTCCTCTCCTTAGCCACCTGCTCTCCGCTCCTCTCCGCCACCCTGCTCTCCGCCAGCCACTCCGCTCTCCGCTCCTCTCCGCCACCCACTCCTCCTCCTCTCTCTCCGCCAGCCACCGCTCTCGCTCCTCTCCACCAGCCACCGCTCTCGCTCTCCGCCACTCTCTCCGCCCAGCCACCTGCTCTCCGCTCCTCTCCGCCAGCCACTCCGCTCTCCGCTCCTCTCCGCCAGCCACTCCGCTCTCCGCTCCTCTCCGCCAGCAACCCTGCTCTCCGCTCCTCTCCGCCAGCCACTCCGCTCTCCGCTCCTCTCATAGCCACCCTGCTCTCCGCTCCTCTCCAGCCCTCCGCTCTCCGCTCCTCTCCAGCCACTCCGCTCTCCGCTCTCTCTCGCCACTCCGCTCTCCGCCTCTCCGCCACTCCTGCTCTCTCCTCTCCAGCCACTCCGCTCTCCTCTCTCTCCAGCCACCCGCTCTCCGCCTCTCCGCCACTTCTCCGCTCTCCGCTCCTCTCCACCAGCCACCCTGCTCTCCGCTCCTCTCCGCCAGCTACCCCGCTCTCCGCTCCTCTCCGCCAGCCACTCCGCTCTCCGCTCCTCTCCGCCAGCCACTCCGCTCTCCGCTCCTCTCCGCCAGCCACCCCGCTCTCCGCTCCTCTCCGCCAGCCACCCTGCTCTCCGCTCCTCTCCGCCAGCCACTCCGCTCTCCGCTCCTCTCCGCCAGCCTCTCCGCTCCTCTCCGCCAGCCACCCCGCTCTCCGCTCCTCTCCGCCAGCCACTCCGCTCTCCGCTCCTCTCTGCCAGCCACTCCGCTCTCCGCTCCTCTCCGACAGCCACTCCGCTCTCCGCTCCTCTTGGCCAGCTACCCCGCTCTCCGCTCCTCTCCGCCAGCCCCCTGCTCCGCTCCTCTCTCCGCTCCACTCCTCTCTCCATCCTCTCTCTCTCCTCCTCTCCGCTCTCCGCTCCTCTCCGCCAGCTACCCTGCTCTCCGCTCCTCTCCGCCAGCCACTCCGCTATCCGCTCCTCTCCGCCAGCCACCCTGCTCTCCGCTCCTCTCCGCCAGCCACTCCGCTATCCGCTCCTCTCCGCCAGCCACTCCGCTCTCTGCTCCTCTTGGCCAGCTACCCCGCTCTCCGCTCCTCTCCGCCAGCCACTCCGCTCTCCGCTCCTCTCCGCCAGCCACTCCGCTCTCCGCTCCTCTCCGCCAGCCACTCTGCTATCCGCTCCTCTCCGCCAGCCACCCTGCCCTCCGCTCCCACTCTCCGCACCCTGCTCTCGCTCTCCGCTCACCTCCGCTCTATCTCGCTCTCTAGCCATACCGCTCTCCGCTCCTCTCCGCCAGCCACCTGCTCCGCTCCTCTCCATAGCCACTGCTCTCCGCTCCTCTCCAGCCACCTCCGCTCTCCGCTCCTCTCCGCCAGCCACTCCGCTCTCCGCTCCTCTCCGCCAGCCACTCCGCTCTCCGCTCCTCTCCGCCAGCCACTCCGCTCTCCGCTCCTCTCCGCCAGCTACCCTGCTCTCCGCTCCTCTCCGCCAGCCACTCCGCTATCCGCTCCTCTGCATATACCGCCGCTCTTTATCACTCTCCGCCCAGCCACTCCGCTCTCCGCTCCTCTCCGCCAGCTCCATCTCTCCGCTCTCTCTCAGCCTGCTCCGCTCTCTCCTTATACTCGCTCTCCGCACTCTCCTTAGCCACTCCGCTATCCGCTCCTCTCCATACCTGCTCCGCTCCTCTCCGCCCAGCCTCCGCTCTCCGCTCCTCTCCGCCGAACTCGCTCTCCGCTCCTCTCCGCCACCCTCCGCTCTCCGCTCCTCTCCATAGCTACCTGCTCTCCGCTCCTCTCCATAGCCACTCCGCTCTCCGCTCTCTCCGCCAGCCACTCTCCGCTCCTCTCCGCCATCTCGCTCTCTCCAGCCACTCCTCTCCGCCAGCCACCCCGCTCTCCGCTCCTCTCCGCCAGCCACCACGCCCTCCGCTCCTCTCCGCCAGCCACCCCGCTCTCCGCTCCTCTCCGCCAGCCACTCCGCTATCCGCTCCTCTCCGCCAGCCACTCCGCTATCCGCTCCTCTCCGCCAGCCACTCCGCTATCCGCTCCTCTCCGCCAGCCACCCTGCTCTCCGCTCCTCTCCGCCAGCCACTCCGCTCTCCGCTCCTCTCCATAAACCTCCGCTCTCCGCTCTCTCCGTGTACTCCGCTCTCCGCTCCTCTCGCCAGCCACTCTCCATCTCTCTCATATGCTCCGCTCCTCTCCATCAGTACCCTCTCCGCTCTCTCCCTTAGCCTCTCCGCTCTCTCCTTCAGCCCTGCTCTCCGCTCCTCTCCATCACCTCCGCTCTCCGCTCCTCTCCGCCAGCCACTCCGCTATCCATCTCCTCTCCTTAGCCACCGCTCCACTCCTCTCCGCCAGCCACTCCGCTCTCCTCTCCGCCAGCTCTGCTCTCCGCTCCTCTCCACTCCCTCTCAGCTCTCATAGCCACTCGCTCTCCGCTCCTCTCCGCCCAGCCACTCCGCTCTCGCTCCTCTCATAGCCACTCGCTATCCTCCTCTCCACCAGCCACCTGCTCTCCGCTCCTCTCCGCCAGCCACTGCTCTCCGCTCCTCTCCAATGTATCCACCTGCTCTCCTTTCTAAACCATATCACTCCGCTCCGTACTCTGCCAGCCACTCCGATATCCATGCCTCTCCAGCCAGCCTCTCCGCTCTCCGTCCTCCCACCTGCTCTCCCATCCTCCAACCAAAATACCCGCATCTCCGCTCCTCTCCGCCAGCCCACTCCAGCTCTCGCTCCTCTCCGCCAGCTACCTGCTCTCCCCTTCTCTCCGTCGCCCTCCGCTATCGCTCTCTCCATTAACCACCGCTCTCCGCTCCTCTCCTGTCCACTCCATATCGCTCTCCATAACCACTCCGCTATCCGCTCTCTCATATACCTGCTTAATTATCTCCGCTCTCTATAAAATATAAGCCAGCCACACAGCTCCGCCAACCACCCTGCTCATATCACTTCCTACTCAGCCTCCTCTCCTTCTCTCATAGCCACTCCGCTCTCCGCTCCTCTCCGCCATCCACCCGCTATCTGCTCCTCTCGCCAGCCACTCGCTCTCTCACATGACCACTCCTAAATATAAAATATGCTCTCAGCTCCTCATAACCGCCAGCCCTCGACTCTCCCGCTCCTCTCTTAGCCACCCCTATCCGCTCTCTCCATAGCCCTCCTTTTCTCCATCTCTCAAATCCTTACTCGCTCTCCATCCTCTCCGCCCAGCTACCTGTATCCGCTCTCTCCACCAGCCACTCCGCTCTCCGCTCCTCTCCCTCCTAACTACCCTGCTCTCCTCTCGCCAGCCACCACGCCCTCCGCTCCTCTCCGCCCAGCCACCATCTTCACTCTCTCTCCACTCTCTCCGCTCTCTCCGCCATCTCTCCTTATCCCTCCTCATAGCCACTCCAGCTCTCGCTCTCTCCATACTCCTCTCTTCCGCCTTCTACTCTCGCTCCTCTCAGCCAGTGTCTTCTCGCTCTCGCACCTCTCCAAGTCAGCCACCTCGCTCTCACGCTCCTCTCCATAGAACTACCTGCTCTCCGCTCTCTCCGCCCAACCACTCAGCTCTCCGCTCCTCTCCAGCCAGCCACCCGCTCTCGCTCCTCTCCATAGCCACCCCTGCTCTCGCTCCTCCGCCAGCCACCCGCTCTCGGTCTCTCCGCCCGCCACCTGCTCTCCGCTCCTCTCCGCCCAGCCACCCGCTCTCCTTTCGTCTCACGCCAGCCACTCCGGCTCATAACGCTCACTCTCCGCCCAGCCACCCGCTCTCCACTCTAGCCATGCCGCTCTGCTCTCACTCTCCGCCCAACCACTCCGCTTTCTCCGCTCCTCTCCGTCATTACTCCTCCGCTCTCTCCATATCCACCCTGCTCTCCCATTATCCTCTCCTCTCCCCACTTATCAGCCTCGCTCTATCGCTCCTCTCCATAACCACCCTGCTCTCTGCTCCTCTCCACCTATCCCTCCTTTCTCCGCTCCTCTCCATAAGCTACACCTTATCGCACTCTCTCCATATACTCACTCCGCTATTCATCTCATAACTCTTATCTCCATTCTCTCCTTATGCACCCGCTCTCTGCTCCTCTCCGCCCGCCACCGTCTCGCTCCTCTCCGCCAGCCCACACGCTCTCCGCTCCTCCGCTATCCTCCGCCTTTCCGCTCCTCTCCATAGTACTCCGCTATCCATCTCTCTTACTTCAACCCTACTCTCCACTCCTCTCCGCCAATATAAACTCCTCTCACTCCTCTCCGCCAGCCACCCCTTCTATATCTGCTCCTCTCACGCCAGCCCCCTCCGCTCTCGCTCCTCTCCGCCCAGCCACCTGCTCTCCGCTCCTCTCCATTCTCCACTCCGCTCTCGCTAAATCCATCCTTCCCAGCTCTCCATTGTCAGCTAGCCTCTCCAAATACTCTCCGCCAAGCCTCCGCTCTCCATAATATAACGCCAGCCCTCCATATCAGCTATCTACGCCTGCACTCCGCTATCGAAATAATATCTGCCAGCGGACGCATAATCTCCGCTAAATATCCGTCAGCTTCAATCCGCTATCCTCTCTCTCCACTTAGCCTCTCCGCTCTCACTCCTCTCCGCCAGCCACCTCTCCGCTCCTCTCCGCCCATGCCCAGCTCTCGCTCCTCTCACCAGCACCCGCTCTCCACTCTCCGCCAGCCACTCACACTTCCTCCGCTCCTCTCCATATGCCAAAATAAACCCTCTCGGGTCTCTCACCAGCCAAATGCTCTATGCTCGTATCCGCCATAATCGCTATTACTCCATTTAATCAAATATATCGTGACTGCCGGATCTCAGCTCTCTCCACTTAGCCACTCGCTCTCCGCTCATCTCCATAGCGTACGCGCTCTCATCTCCGCTATCACCCACGCCTCTCCGCTGTCGTCACTCTCACTCTCTCCATATCCCTCCACTCCGCTCCTCTCCATGTACTCCGCTATCGCACGCTCCATACTTCACCTGCTCTCGCTCTCTCCATAGCCACTCCGCTCTCGCTCTCTCCGCCATGCTACCCTGCTCTCAACTCCTCTCCCGCCAACCCCTCCGCTCGCTCCTCTCCGCCAATCACTCCGCTCTCCGCTCCTCTCCATGTACTCCGCTATCACCTCTCCGCCAGCTACCCTACTCTCCGCTCCTCTCCATGAGCCACCCTGTCTCCTGTCCTCTCCATGTCCACTCGCTCTCCACTCCTCTCTTCATCAGCTACCCTGCTCTCGCTCCTCTCCATAGCCTCCGCCTAGCTCTCAGCTCCTCTCCTTTACTGTCTAGCATCATCTCCGCTCTCAGCTCTCTCCGCCAGCCACCCTGCTCTCCGCTCTCATCTCTCACATAACCACCCCGCTCTCCATTCTCCGCCAGCCACCTGCCTCTCTCTCTTGGCTGCCTACTCCACTATCCACTCCCTCTCCTTATAATCCTACTCGCATCTCTCCGCTGGATATCTCACTCCTCTCCTTCCTCTCCATGCCTCCGCTACTCTGTGCTCTCTCGCCAGCCACCCGCTCTCCGCTCTCTCCGCCAGCCACCCAGCTCTCCGCTCCTCTCCCGCCATCCCCTCCGCTCTCCTCTCCCATCCGCCCAGCTGCCTACCTCACGCTCCTCTCCACACAAGCCTCTCCGCTCCTCTCAAGTCAACCACTCCGCTCCTCCGCTCCTCCATTGACCACTCCGCTCTCCGCTCCTCTCAGCCAGTACACTCACTATCCTGGCTCCTCTCACTTGGCCACCCCTGCTCTCGCTCCTCTCCACTGCTACTCACTTTGCTCTCCGCTCTCTCCATGCCCTCATCTCCGCTCTCTCCATATCACCCGCTATCCGCTCCTCTCCACTTCACCGCCATCAGCTCTGCTATCCACTTGCTCTCCGTCCTCTCCGCCAACCACTCCACTATAGTCTCTCCGCCAGCCACTATGCTCTCCGCTCTCTCATGTCAGCCACTCCGCTCTCGCTCCTCTCCGTAATGCCACCCCGCTCTCCATCTCTCCATGTCCACTCCAGCTCTCGGCTCCTCTCCGCCAGCCACTCCGCTCTCACGCTCACTCCATGCCAGCCTCCGCTATCCGCTCCTCTCCGCCAGCCCTTATGTCAAATCACTCCTCTCCATTGACCCATCAGCTATCAAATCTCTCCGCCAGCCACTCTGGCTATCGCTCTCTCATGTCCAGCCCTGTCTCGTCTCTCCGCCAATACCCCTCGCTCCTCTGCTCTCTCCAGCCAGCCATACTGCTCTCGCTCTCTCCATATACTCCTGTCTCTGCTCCTCTCACATATACTCAGCTCTCCGCTCCTCTCCGCTTATTTCCACTCGCTCTCTGCTCCTCTCCATGTCTTTCCAGCTCTCCGCTCCTCTCCGCCAGCCTACCTGCTCTCGCAACTCTCCTTAGCCACCCTGTACTCTCACTCCTCTCCGCCAGCCGCCTGTCCTCCACTCTCTGCCAGCCTCTCTGCTCTATGCTCCACTCTCCAGCTCTCCATGCCTCCTTTATCATCTCTCACATGTCCACCTACTCTCCGCTCCTCTCCATGTCCAGCCCTCCGCTCTCGCTCTCTCCTTAGCCACCTGCTCTCGCTCCTCACCATAGCCTCTCTCCGCTCCTCTCCTTGGCTTTTCCAACTCTCCGCTCCTCGCCATTACTCCTCGCTCTCCGCTCCTCTCCATGTCACTCCAGCTCTCACGCTCTCTCATAACCACCTACTCTCGCTCTCCATGCCCTCCGCTCTCGCTCCTCTCCACAAGCCCTATCGCTCTCCATGCTCCTCTCCATCAATATAAATATCCGCTATATCATTCGCAGTACCTGTTCTCGCTCATCTCCGCATGCCACCATAATATAAACTCACTCTCATGCCAGGCATCCCTGCTATCAAATCTCTCACCATGGCCACATATATCATGCTCCTCTCGTAGCCACTCCATTATCAAATATCCGCCATCATCATTATAAATATATAAAATAATATCAGCCCAGCCATAAATATAAAATATATCGCTGACCACTCAAACATAAACTATGCTATCGCTGGCCACTCGGCCAGCCTCTCAGCTATCCCCTCTCCATATACTCCGCTATCTCCACTCTCTCCATATACCTCCGCTCTCTGTCCTCTCCGCCAGCCACTCCGCTCTCCAGCTCCTCTCCATATACCTCTCTCTGTCTCTCCATATTCCCTCGCTCTCCGCTCTCTCCACTAGCCTGCTCTCCGCTCCTCTCCGCCCAGTCACCTGCTCTCACTCCTCTCCATATGCCCTCCTCTCTCTCCTCCTCTCCGCCATATCCTCCGCTCTCCCCTCTCTCCATAAGCCCTTCACCACCAACCTCTCATCCTCTCCGCCAGCCCTCCGCTATCAAAGCTCCTCTCCTTACTTTACCTACTGCTCTCCGCTCCTCTCACCATCAGCCAATCCGCTCCTCTCCACGCCCAGCCCTCCGCTCTCCCCTCCTCTCCGCCACTCCCTCCGCTCTCCCCCTCCTCTCCATCATCCATAGCTCTCCGCTATCCTATACTCCTTGCCACTCCATTTCTCCGCTCCTCTGCCTTTTATATAAATCTCATCTCATGTGTCCTTTCTCCGCTCCTCTCCATATCTCCACCTTTCTCACTCTCTCATGCCAACTTTCACCTTCTCAGCTCTCTCCACCATCCACCCGCTCTCACTCCCCTCTCCATAACCACCTGCTCTCCGCTCCTCTCGCCAGCCCTCCGCTCTCCGCTCCTCTCCATGCCGGCCCTCTCTATCCGCTCCTCTCCGCCATAACCCTCCGCTCTCCGCTCCTCTCCATATGCCAACCACCCTGCTCTCCGCTCCTCTCCACTTCAGCCACTCCGCTCTCTCCGCTCCTCTCATGCTACCATTACTCATCTCATCCCTCACATAGCCACTCCACTATCCGCTCCTCTCCACTTAGCTTCCTACTCTCGCTCTCTCTCCACTTAGCCACTCCGCTCTAACCATCTCTCATGCTTCCTCTGCTCTCCGTCTCTCCATGTCAACCCTCCATTTCTCCGCTCCTCACTTGCCACTCCGCTCTCATCTCCTCACTTAGCCACTCCGCTATCCGCTCTGCTCTCACTTAGCTACCTACTCTCCGCTCCTCTCCGCCCGCCACTTGTAATCCGCTATCCTCTCCTCTCCATGTCCTCCGCTCTCATCCTCTCCGCCAGCCACTCCCTTCTCCGCTCCTCTCCATGCCCTTCACCTACTCTCACGCCTCTCCGCCAGCCACCCGGCTCTCGCTCTCCATAACCACCCATCTCCTCTCTCCATACCACCGCTCTCCGCTCCTCTCATATCCACCTGCCCTCCGCTCTCTCCTTGGCACCACTCCCTCCGCTCTCATCTCTCCACTTAGTAATCCGCTATCACTCCTCTCCGCCCAACCACCCCGCTCTCCGCTCCTCTCCATATGCCTACTCTGCTATCCTCTCCCTTCAACCACCTGCCATCTCCGCTCTCTCACCCAAGCTACTCTGCTCTCTCCGCTCCTCTCCATATCCCTCCGCTCTCCGCTCCTCTCACCATGCTCACCTGCTCTCAGCTCCTCTCCGCCAGCACCTCTCTGTGCTCCTCTCCATGCTCCACCTCGCTCTCCGCTCCCTCTCCATAGCTACCTCGCTCTCCGCTCACTCTCGCCAGCCACTCGCTCTCACTCCTCCGCCCAGCTGCCCTGTAGCTCATATACCTACCTCTCGGCTTCTCTCCGCCCATGCCACTCCCGCTCTCAACTCTCTCCGCCCAGCCACTCCCGCTCTCCGCTCCTCTCCGCCCAGCCACTCCGCTATCCCAGCTCCTCTCCGCCAGTATCTACTCTCCGCTCCCCTCTCCTTAGCCTCCGCTCTCCGCTCCTCTCCATGTCCACTCCGCTCTCCGCTCTCTTGGCATATCACCGCTGCTCTCACTCCTCTCCATAGCCACTCCGCTCTCCGCTCCTCTCCGTCAGCCTCCCGCTCTCCGCTCCTCTCCGCCTTAGCCACCCTGTTCTCCGCTCCTCTCCATGAGCACTCTATATCAACTCCTCTCCGCCCAGCCACACTGCTATCCGCACCTCTCCGCCCGCCACCCCTCATTATCGCTCCTCTCACATAGCCACGCCCGCTCTCCAACTCCTCTCCATGTGCTCCATATAACTGCATATCATATACTCCATCTCCATCTCATAGCCACTCACTCTCCAACTCCTCTCGCCCTTCACTCCGCTCTCACTCATATAAATGTCCCTCCGCTCTCTGTCTCTTTTCACAGCCACTCTCTATCCGCTCTCAACTCTGTCCATGGCCTCCAGCTCTCCGCTCTCTCCTTAGCCCTCCGCTCCTCCGCTCCTCTCCAGTCATACTCCGCTCTCTGCTATCCATATCCATATCTGTGTCATACTCCATGCCTCAACTCTCGCTCTCTCATATACACTGCTCTCATCCTCTCCTTAGCCAACCTGTCCGCTCTCGCTCCTCTCCAGCAGCCACCCTGCTCTCCGCTCCTCCATGTCCAGCCACCTGCTCTCTATACCTCCATGTCCAGCCACGCTCTCTCCGCTCCTCTCCATAGTACCCCTGCTCTCTGCTCTCTCATAACCACTCCGCTCTCCGCTCCTCTCCGCCATCTTTACCTGCTCCGCTCTCATAACCTCTCCGCTCCTCTCCGCCAAGCCCTCCGCTCTCCTCTCTCCTTAACCCTCCGCTCTCCGCTCTCTCCACTCCCAGCCCTCCTTTATCACTCTCTCATATCCACCTACTCTCCATCTCCTCCCAGCCCTCATCTCCGCTCTCTCCATCAGCCACTCCACTCTCCGCTCCTCTCCATGGCCACCGCTCCGCTCTCTCCGTAATACCCGCTCTCCGCTCTCCGCCATACACCGCTCCTCCGCTCCTCTCCATGCATTGCCATATCAAATATAATCACGAAATGCTCCGATATAAAATAATATCGGGTCGGTATCAAATATCAAAATATATCAGTGATACTTACGCGTTATAGATAATATCGGCAAGCCATGTATGTAAATATCTCATGAGCGCTCTGCTATCAAATAATATCATCGGCCGCACTGTGTCGGCGCATATCGTAATGCTCCGGCTGTCAAATAATATCGTGACCCATCAAATAAAATATATCAAAACATTATCAAATATATAAAATATATCAGCCCATTGCTCCAAATATAAAATATATCATGTCCATAAAATAATAAAATACTCAGCGTACATAATATCGCTCATGTCAGCCATTACTTATAATATGTAATATATCGCCATACTCATTTCTCTCATCTCTCCATCAGCTACCTGCTCTCTATCTCACTGTACTCCTTTCTCGCTCCTCTCCATAATACCCTGCTCTCCACTCCTCTCCTTAACCTCTCCAGCTCCTCTCCATAACCTCATCTCTCCCTCTCCTTGTCCTCCACTCTCCTCCTCATATACTCATCTCATCTCATATTACTCGCTATCGCTCCTCTCCATAGCTACCTACTCTCCGCTTTCCTCTCCGCCCAGCCAATCCTTCTCCTCTCTCCTCTCCTTGTCCACCACTCCCGCTCTCAGCTCCTCTCCATGTCCACCCCGCTCTCGCTCTCTCCGCCCGCCACCGCTCTCCATCCTCCGCCTTCACCGCTCTCTCTCTCTCCATATCCACCGCTCTCCTGTCCTCTCCGCCAGCCACCCTGCTATCCTCCTGCCATACCTGCTCTCACTCTATCATATACCTGCCTCATCTCTCCGCCAGCCTCCGCTCTCCGCACCTCTCCATAACCCTCCGCTCTCTGCCCTCTCATCGCCTCCATCTCGCTCTCTCCATGCTTCTGTGCTCTCCGCTCCTCTCCTCGCCACACTGCCCTCCGCTCCTCTCCGCCTTCCCTCCGCTCTCGCACCTCTCCGCCAGCCACTCCGCTCTCGCTCCTCTCCATCAGCCACTCCGCTCTCTGCTCTCACACTTAGCCCTCCGCTATCGCTCCTCTCACTTAGCCACTCACTCTCCATCTCTCCATAACCTCCTTCTCCGCTCTCTCCATGCCTCCATGCTATCCGCTCTCTCCATATACCCTGCTCTCTATCTCTCCTTATACCTGCTCTCCAGCTCTCTCCATATACCCTGCTCTCACTCCTCTCATAACCACTGTCTCCTTTCCTCTCCATCCTTATCCTGCTCTCACCTCTCCATCGCCTCCGCTCTCGCTCCTCTCCGTCCAGTACTCGGCTCTCTGCTCTACCGCCAACCACCCACACTCTCGCTCCTCCGCCCAGCTCCTCCGCTATCCGCTCCTCTCACGCTAGCCCTCCGCTATCCGCTCCTCTCCGCCAGCCACTCCGGCTCTCGCTCCTCTTCCACTTAGCCTCCGCTCTCCTTTCCTCTCATACTTCTACCTGCTCTCCATCCTCTCCGTCCATACTCCACTATCCGCTCTCTCCACTTAACCCCAGCTCTCCATAACCCTCCGCTCTCGCTCTCCTCTCATAGCCACTCCGCTATCCGCTCTCTCTACTTTGCTCCACTCCATCTCGCTCTCTCAAACCTTAGCCTGCTCTCCGCTCCTCTCCGCCCAGCTACTCTGCTATCGGCTCCTCTCCATGAGCACTCTGCTATCACTCCTCTCATAGCCACCTGCTATCACTTTCCTCTCGCCCTTCTCCGCTATCCGCTCCTCTCACATAGCCACTCGCTATCCGCTCCTCTCATCAGCCAACCTGCTCTCGCTCCATCTCCATGTACTCGCTCTCCGCTCCTCTCCATATACCTGTCTCCGCTCTCTCCATGTACTCCAGCACCCTCACTCTCTCCTTAACCACCCTATCTCTCATCTCTCCATGCTCCGCTCTCCATTTCTCTCCACACTTACTTCTGCTCTCGCTCTCTCCATACCTCTCCATCTCTCCACTTGTCTCGCTCTCTCCATGTCCACTCCACGCTCTCCTCTCTCCATGTCCTCCTTCTCGCTCCTCTCACTTAGCTACCTGCTCTCGCTCCTCTCCATGTGTACTCAGCCTCCGCTCCTCTCCTTAATATCCGCTATCACTCCTCTCACCAGCCACTCGGCTATCGCTCCTCTCCAGCCGCCACTGCTTTATCGCTCCTCATAATACTATATAATATATAAGCAATATATCTGTCATCATCTCCATGTACATATCTGCATCCGACAATATCCTGTCACTCTCTGCCCTTGTCATGTCACTCCTCTGCATATACCTGCTCTCCATACCACCCTGCTCTCTGTCCTCATATACCACCACTCTATCTCTCATATACCGCTCTCGCTCCTCCGCCAACACAGCTCTCATATGCACCTGTCTCGCTCCTCTCCATAGCCACTCGCTCTCAGCTCCTCTCCGTAACGCCCGCTCTCCGCTCCTCTACTCCATACCCTGCCTCTCCATTCACCTATTAATATACTTATACTCCAATATCTCCATACTTCTATATATCCGCTCTCATGTACTCGCTCCACTCTCTCCATGTCTCCTTTCTCACTCTCTCCTTGTATAACTCTCTCCTTACTTCTCTCTCTCGCTCCTCTCTTATATACTCTCATCTCCTGCCCTCCGCTCTCGCTCCTCCATATGCTCCATCTCTCTGCTCTCTCATAGCCACCTGCCCTCCGCTCTCTCCATAGCCACTCCCCGCTCTCCGCTCCTCTCCGTCCTTCCCTCCGCTCTCCTCTCCCTCTAATAACCCTCCGCTCTCCGCTCCCTCATAACTACCTGCTCTCCGCTCCTCTCCGTCAACCCTCTGCTCTCCGCTCCTCTCCATATACTCTGCTCTCACTCTCTCCATAACCACTCGCTCTCCGCTCTCTCATAACCCTCCGCTCTCCGCTCTCTCGTCCTTCTCTCACTCTCCATCTCTCCTTAACTACCTGCTCTCGCTACTCTCCGTCCAGCCACTCTGCTCTCACGCTCCTCTCCACTTCGCTTTACCTGCTCTCCGCTCCTCTCCATAGCCACCCTGCCCCCTCCGCTCTCTCCATCAGCCACTCGCTCTCCGGCTCTCTCTCACTTAGCCCTCCGCTCCTCGCACCTCCACCAGCCACTCTGCTCTCCGCACCTCTCCTCCAGCCACTCAAACTCTCCGCTCCTCTCCATCACTCTGCCTGCTCTCCATCTCCGTCCAGCCACTCCATATCCACTCTCCGTAATACCGCTCATCTCCGCCAGCCACTCCTTCTCCGCTCTCTCGCGAACACCTGCTCTCGCTCTCTCCGCCAACCCTCCGGCTCTCTCTCTCCGCCAGTACCATCGTATATATCGCCAGCCATCAGCTCTCGCTCTCTCCGTCCAGCCCTCGCTCTCGCTCCTGCCAGCTACCTGCTCTCGCTCCTCGCCAGCCCTCCGCTATCCGCTCCTCTCCTTCAGCTACCGACTCTCCGCTCCTCTCCGCCCAGCCTACGCCTCGCTCTCTCACGCCTTCCACGCTCTCCGCTCTCTCCATGCCATATAAACCGCTCCTCTCCATCAGCGCCTCCGGCCTCCGCTCCTCTCCATGGCCACCAACTCTCATCTCTCCTTGCCACCTTCTCCGCTCTCTTATGTACTCACATCTCTGCTCCTCTCATAACCACTCCATATCATCTCTCCATGTATACTATCACTCTCTCCACTTAACCACCTGCTCTCTGCTCCTCTCATAAAGCACCCTGTCTCTATCTCTCACTTAACCCTCCGCTCTCCGCTCCTCTCATAGCTACCTGCTCTCTGCTCCTCTCCATGCCACCTCGCTCTCCGCTCCTCTCCGCCTTCACCTGCTCTCCACTCCCTCTCCGCCTGCCTCTCCGTCCTCTCCGCCCTTCCTCCGCTCTCCGCTCCTCTCCACCAACCACTCCGCTATCCGCTCCTCTCCGCCTTCTCCCTACTCTCCGCTCCTCTCCGCCCCTTAATCCGCTATCCTCTCTCTCCTTGCCACCATCTCACTCTCTCCGCCCATGCCACCGCTCTCCACGCTCCTCTCCGCCAGCCACCGCTCTCCGCTCCTCTCCGTAACCACCCGCTCTCGCGCTCTCTCGCCATCACCCGCTCTCCGCTCCTCTCATAGCCACCTGCCCCTCCGCTCTCCGCTCCACTCAGCTCTCCGCTCCTCTCCATATCCCTCCGCTATCCGCTCCTCTCCGCCAGCCACCCTGCTCTCGCTCCTCCGCCAGCCACCCTGCTCTCCGCTCCTCCATGGCCACACCCTGCTCTCTGCTCCTCCATAGCCCTCCGCTCTCCGCTCCTCTCCCTAAAAATTGTTCTTGTAATATGTAAATATGTCGTGGTAATCAAGAATATAAGAATAATGTCGTAATTTCTTTATAATATCAAAATTAATATCAAGTGGGTATCTCCGATATCATCATTGATGTCCGAATAATAGATATCATTGATAATAAATATATATGTCTGGGTTGATATCGTTTCATCATTAATATCATGTGCCTGCTCTTGTCATATAGCGGTATCGAATATAGAATATCACAGAAAGCTGGTATTAACTCAGATATGTCATGATAGCGATATCACAATAAGCCAGCCACCCGGCTCTCCGATATCTCCGCCAATACCGCTTTCTCCGCTCCATATCATGGCCACCCCATATATCGGCTCCTCTCCTGATGCTCAAACATAAATATATCGATCGTATAAATATCTGTCATATCCGGTCAGTATCGGCTCTCTGTCCTCTCAGCGGCTACCACCAATATCAAATATATCAGCCAGCCACCACCAGCGATAAACCATGTCAGCCCATTACTCCGGCTCGGCATATCGTCGACTGCTCGGCTCTCCAATATCCGTCCAGCCATAAATATCGGCTCATCTCCGTAATACCTGCTCTCCCAATATCTCCATCGCCACTCCGCTGTCCGTCATATCGTGACCGCCCGTCGTCGGCCCTCCGGCTATCCGCTCTCTCCGCCAGCCACTCCGTATCCGCTCTCTCACGCCCATAACTCCGCTCTCGCTCCTCTCCGCCCAGCCCTCCGCTATCAACTCTCTCGGCAGCTACCTACTCTCCGCTCCTCTCCGCCAGCCAATCGCTATATCTTCCTGTGCCAGCCTCCGCTCTCCCGCTCCTCTCCACTTAACCACCCCGCTCTCCGCTCTCCGCCCAGCCACCGCTCTCCGCTCCTCTCCGCCCAGCCACCCTGCCCTCGCTCCTCTCGCAGCCCTCCGCTCTCCGCACCTCTCCCGCCCCTTCCCTCCCGCTCTCGCTCTCTCGTCCAGCCACTCCGCTCTCCGCTCCTCTCCATAGCTACCCTGCTCTCGCTCTCTCCGTCATACCTACTCTCTGCTCTCTCATAACCCTCCATCTCGTCTCATAGCCACCTGCTCACGCTCCTCTCACTTATCACCGCTCTCACGCTCCTCTCCGCCATACTCCGCCTCCGCTCCTCTCCGCCCGCCACCTCTCTCTGCTCTCTCCTTATCACCGCTCCGCTCTCCGTCGCCACCCTGCTCTCTGCTCTCTCCGCCAGCCACTCCGCTCTCGGTCCTCCGCCATCCACCTGCTCTCAGCTCCTCTCCGCCCATACCCCTGCCTCCCTCCTCCGCCCGCCTCCTCTCCGCACCTCTCCGCCCAACCACCCTGCTCTCCGCTCCTCTCCGCCAGCCACCTCGCTCCTCTCCGCCCATCCACCTGCCCTCCCTCCTCTCCACGCCAACCCTCCGCTCTCGCCTCTCACTTGCTACTGCTCTGCACTCTCTCCATAACCATACTGCTCCTTCTCTCCTTATACCCTGCTCTCCGCTCTCTCCATATTCTGCTCTCGCTCCTCTCCACTTAGCCACCTATCTCCGCTCCTCTCCATATCCCCTGCTCTCCACTCCTCTCCATAACCACTCTTATCTCCTCTCCGCCATCACCTGCTCTGCTCCTCTCCATGTCCCTCCGCTCTCATCCTCTCCACCACTTCTACCCTCTCTCCGCTCCTATCGCCAGCCTCTCCGCTCCTCTCCGCCAACCCTCCGTTCTCCCTCCTCTCCGCCAGCCATCCATCTCCGCTCCTCTCCATATCCTCCGCCTCCGCTCTCTCCTTAGCTACCCTATAACTCTCTCATATACTCCGCTCTCATCCCTCTCCTTATACTCTGCTCTCCCGCTCCTCTGCCAACCACCCATCTCCGCTCCTCTCCGCCCATCTGTCTCGCTCTCTCACTTAGCCACCTGTCTCTCCGCTCTCAACCAGCAGCCACCCACCTCGCTCTCTCCAAGCCACTCCGCTCTCCGCACCTCTCCGCCCAGCCCTCCGCTCTGCTCCTCCGTCAGCCTCTCGCTCCTCCGCCAGCCACCCACCTCTCCGCTACCTCCGTCAGCCCTCCGCTCTCGCTCCTCTCGCCAGCCCTCCGCTCTCCTTTCTCCGCCCAGCCCTCCCTCTGCTCCTCCTTAGCTACCTGCTCTCATCTCTCATAATACTTGTATCTTCTCTCCCTTGTACCTATCTCCGCTCTCTCCTTGTCACCTGCTCTCCATCCTCTCCATAATACCTATCTCGCTCTCCACCTTGTACTCCTTCTCCATCTCTCCATAACCCTCCTCTCGCTCCTCTCATATACTCCGCTCTCGCTCTCCATCAGCTACCCTGCTCTCGCTCCTCTCCATAGCCTCTCCATCCTCTCACTTAGCCACTCCGGCTCTCCTCCTCTCATAGCCACTCATCTCTCAGCTCTCTCACTTCAGCCACTCCGGCTCTCGGCTCCTATCATGGCCACTCCAGCTATCAACTCTCTCCGCCACTTACCTATCTCCGCTCCTCTCCGCCTTACCGCTCTCCACTCCTCTCCACTTAACCACCGCTCTCCGCTCCTCATATACCACCGCTCTCCGCTCCTCTCCATAACCACCTGCTCTCGCTCTCTCTGTCCACCTGCCCTCCGCTCTCTCCATAGCTCCACTCATCTCCATCTCTCATTCAGCCCTCCGGCTCTCCGCTCTCTCCGTCAGCCACCCGCTCTCCGCTCCTCTCCATAGCCACCCCGCTCTCCGCTCCTCACTTAATACCGCTCTCCACTCCTCTCCTTGTAGCCCTGCTCTCGCTCCTCTCATGGCCTCTCATCCTCTCCTCATACCCCGCTCTCCGCTCTCTCCTTCTTATGCCCTTTCTCGCTCTCTCATAACCGCCCCTCTCCGCTCCTCCACTTGCATACAGCTCTCCGCTCTCTCATGTGTGCCTGCTCTCGCTCTCTCCGCCAGCCCTTTCCGCTCTCCATCTCTCCATGTATCGCTATCTCACTCTCTCCTTATGCACCTGTCTCCGCTCTCTCCATCAGCCACCTGTCTCCACGCTCTCTCCAGCAGCCACCTGCTCTCGCTCCTCTCCATGAACACTCCGCTCTCCGGCTCCTCTCCGTCAACCACTCCGCTCTCCGGCTCCTCCTCCGCCAGCACCCCGCTCTCCGCTCCTCCAGGCAGCCCTCCGCTCTCAGCTCTACTCTCCACCAGCCCATCAGCTCTCACTCTCTGTCAATACTCATCTCCGCTCCTCTCCATGCCACTCCACTCTCCGCTCTCTCCATATCACCGCTCTCAGCTCCTCTGTGCCTCGCTCTCACTCTCTTGTATCACCACGCTCTCGCTCCTCTCGCCAGCCTCCGCTCTCTCCTTTCTCCTTCTTCCTCGCTCTCACTCCTCTCCGCCAGCCACCGGCTCCTCCGCACCTCTCGCCATGCCCTGCTCTCCGCCACCCACCTGCTCTCGCCCCTCTCCGCCACCCACCCTGCTCTCAGCTCTCTCCGCCCAGCCACCCGCTCTCCCATCACTCTCCGACAGCCACTCCGCTCTCGCTACTCTCCGCCAGCCACTCTGCTATCCGCTCCTCTCCTTAGCCACTCATATCCATCTCTCCACTTGCATGTAGCTATCACTCCTCTCCATAGCCACCTGTTCTCACTCTCTCATAACCCTCCGCTCACTCTCTCCATAGCATCCTCCGCTCTCCTTTCCTCTCCATAACCTCCATCTCATCCTCTCCACCAGTACCTGCCTCCGCTCTCTCCATATCGCCGCTGCTCATCCTCTCCGCCAGCCACCGTGCTCTCCGCTCCTCTCCATATCCACCACCTCTCCGCTCCTCCCTAGCCACTCCGCTATCGCTCCTCTCCATATCCCTCCGCTATCCGCTCCTCTCGCCAGCCACCGCTCTCGCTCCTCTCCATAGCCCTCCACTCCGCTCTCTCATAGCCACCTGCTCTCGCTCCTCTCCATGCCACTCCGCTATCCGCTCCTCATGGCCCCTGCTCTCTGCCTCTCTCCTGCCCTCCGTCTCACTCCTCTCCGCCTTTACCTGCTCTCCGCTCCTCTCCGCCCGCCTCTCCACTCTCTCCATCGCACTCGGTCTCGCTCTCCTCTCCGCCAGCCACTCGGTCTCGCTCCTCTCCGCCAGCCACCGTGCTCTCCGCTCCTCTCCGCCCAGCCACCGCTCTCTGCTCCTCTCCGCCCGCTACCCTGCTCTCGCTCCTCTCCATATCCTCACGCTATCCACTCTCTCCGCCCAGCCACTCCGCTATCGCTCCTCTCCGCCAGCCACTCCGGTATCGCTTCTCTCCGCCAGCACCCTGCTCTCGCTCTCTCCCTTGCCCTCCGCTCTCTCTCTCCTGTATCTCCACTCTCACTCTCTCCTTGTACAACTCCGCTCTCTCCATGTACCCTGCTCTCCGCTCTCTCTGCCTTTACCTCGCTCTCTCCACATAACCCTCCTCTCCGCTCTCTCCGTCCAACCACTCGCTCCATCTCTCCGTCCTTCATCAGCTCTCCGCTCCTCTCCTTATGCTCCGCTCTCTCAGCTCATCTCCATCATACCTCCCTGTCTCCAGCTCCTCTCCACTTCAGCCACCTGCTACCTCCTCTCTCTCACCTTCAGCCACCTCCGCTCTCCACTTTTGTCTCATCAGCCACTCCGCTCGCTCCTCTCCATCAGCCACTCCGCTCAGCGTTCTCTCCGCCAACTACCCTGCTCCATCCCTCGTCAGCCACTCCGCTATCCATCCCCTCTCCATAGCCACGCTCTCCATATACACTCCGCTATCTCTCTCATAACCACTCCGCTATCGCTCCTCTCGCCAGCCACTCCGCTATCCGCTCCTCTCCATGTGCGCTGCTATCAGCTCTCTCCATAGCCACCTGCTCTCACGCTCCTCTCCGCCAGCCACTCGCTATCGCTCCTCTCAGCGGGCACTCTGCTATCCACGCTCCTCTCCATGAGCACTCTGCTATCCGCTCCTCTCCGCCCAGACTGCTGTACTATCCGCTCCTCCGCCCAACCACTCGCTATATCCGCTCCTCCGCCCTTCACTCACTTCTCCGCTCTCTCCTTGCCACTCCGCTTCCTCCTCTCTCCATATACTCCATGCCCAGCTCCTCTCCGCCCGCTTCTCTGCTCTCCGCTCCTCTCCTTAACCTCTCCGCTCCTCTCCGCCAGCTACCCTGCTCTCGCGCCTCTCCCCGCCAGCCACCTGCTCTCCGCTCCTCATGACCCTCCGCTCTCACGCTCTTTACTCATACTTCACCTACTCTCCGCTCCTCTCATGTCCTCTGCTATCTCACTCCTCTTATATCCTCACTATCACTCTCTCCGCCCTTCCCTCCGCTATCCGCTTCTCCACTTAGTACTCCGCTATCCGCTCCTCTCATAGCTACCTGCTCTCGCTCCTCTCCACCCAGCCTCTCCATCCTCATGTACTCAAATATATATCATGTAAGTCGCTCTCCATCTCTCCATGTCCCTCCGCTCTCACTCTCCATATACTCCAGCTCTCCGCTCTCTCCTTATCCCTCCGCTCTCCTCCCTCTCATATCCCTCCGCTCTCAGCTCTCTCCATGTCCCTCCGCTCTCGCTCCTCTCCATGTCCCTCACTCTCCGCTCCTCCTCACTTCCTTCACTCTGCTCTCGCTCCTCTCCGCCATGCATATGTCTCCATTCCATATCTTAGCCACCCTGCTCTCCGGCTCCTCTCCGCCAGCCTCAACTCTCGCCAGCTACCCTGCTCTCATATATAAATCCAATACTCCTTATCCATTCCTCTCATATGCACCATAGCTCTCCGCCCATCACTCCCAGCTCATTCTCTCCTTAGCCACTCGCTATCAACTCCTCTCCACTTGTACTCCTTATAACTCCTCTCCATGTCCATCCATCTCAACCCTTACTCAGCTATCGCTCCTCCGCCCAGCCACTCCATCTATCGCTCTCTCCGCCAGCCACTCCGCTATCATCCTCTCCCAGCCAATACCTGCTCTCCATCCTCCAGCAGCCACTCTGCTATCCACTCCTCTCCGCCAGCCCTCTTACATATCCGCTCCTCTCATGAGCACTCTGCTATCCGCTCCTCTCACTTCAGCCCTCCGCTATCAGCTCTCTCCGCCCAGCCATCCAATAATATATCATAGCCACTCCATGTCGCTCCTGTAACCACTCCACTTCATCGCTCTCTCCATAGCTACCTGCTCTCCGCTCCTCTCCTTGCCTCTCCGCTCCTCTCCTTCTTCACCTGCTCTCCCTGCCTCTCCATAGCCACACCTACTCTCCGCTCTCTCCTGTAGCCACTCCGCTCTCCTGCTCTTCTCCATATTCCTGCTCCGCTCTTCTCCGCCAGCTACCTGCTCTCCGCTCCTCTCCGCCATGCCTCTGCTATCCGCTCCTCACCAACACTCTGCTATCCGCTCCTCTCCACTTCCAGCCACTCCTTTGTCCTTCTCCTCAACCAACCACTCCACTATCCATGTCTCATCAGCTACCTGTCTCCAACTCACTCTCACCTTGTCTCTCGCTCTGTCTGTAGCCTCTCACTCCGCTCTCTCCATGCCACTCACTCTCTGCTCCTCTCCTTAACCACTCCGCTCTCCGCTCTCTGTACTCCGCTCTCCGCTCTCTCCTTAGCCACCCTGCTCTCGCTCCTCTCCTTGCCACCGCTCTCCAGCTACTCTCCACTTCGCCACTCCGCTCTCACTCTCTCCATATGCCTCCGCTCTCCGCTCCTCTCCGCCAGCCCTCCGCTCTCCGCTCCTCTCCATGTCCACCCTGCTCTCCGCTCCTCTTATACTCAGCAGCCACCCTGCTCTCAGCTCTCCGCCTTCACCCAGCTCTCCGCTCCTCTCCGCCCGCCCTCTGCTCTCCTCTCTCGGCAGCTACCACTCTCTCCGCTCCTCTCGCGACAGCCACCCGCTCTCCGCTCTCTCCGACAGCCTCCGCTCTCCGCTCTCTCCGACAACCACTCCATTTCCTCCGCTCCTCTCCGGCAGCACTCCAGCTCTCCGCTCCTCCGCCCATACCTGCTCTCGCTCCTCTCCTTGTCCTCCACTTTATCCGCTCTCTCATGAATACCCCTGCTCTCACTCCTCTCCATAGCCCCTCAGCTCTCCCGCTCCTCTCCGCCCTTCCCTGCTCTCCGCTCCTCTCCGCCCAGCCACTTCGCTGTTATCACTTCTCTCCGCCAGCCACCCTGCTCTCCACGCCTCTATCCATAGCCACACCCTGCTCTCATCCTCTCCATATCCACCTGCTCTCCGCTCTCTCCGCCAGCCACTCCGCTATCGCTCTCATAGCCACCCTGCTCTCTGCTCCTCTCCGCCAACGCTCCTCTCGCTCTCTCCATCAGCTGCCTGTCTCCACTCCTCTC